>NC_133412.1:6442500-6730000 GCF_049350105.2 Macaca mulatta | reverse complement strand
GGTGGCAACGGGAGAATAGGTTTAGTTTGATTTTCTCCCAGGCTTCTACTCTCCAGAGAGACTCGAACATTGTTTCTGAGTTCTCCACCTCAGATTTGAATTCTCCATTGTTCTGGGACCAGAGTGCCCCTCAGTCAGTGGTTGCTGCAGTGAGATCTGCCTATCTTCTGTGGAACAGATCTTGGGAAACTGAACTTGACAGCTTGAATCTTCCTCATCTCATCTCCACCTGGGGTACTTTGAGTGCCACAGGATAAATATGGGGCATCTTTCTGAAGCATCAGTTTCCTTTGAGTCTACTGAGAGACAAAACATTAATGTACTTAGGGGTGACTGTCACATAAATTTATAAGAATATACAAGACTTCTCTCTGAAACGAGGGTTGGGTTGTCCTCTTTCTGTTAAATTCCCAGATTTCACAGAAAGGCTGCCTTCTGCCATGAAGATACATTAATATAAATTTTGAGAAGTACTGGTGCACTTCTTCACACTAACAGACCTGTGAGGGTGTATGACTCTAAACCACACGGTGTACAGTTCCTGCCTACCTGATATTTGCTTTTCTGCCTTTGCCTCTGATTTTGGTCCCTGGCAGCTGCTGACTTGTGGCAAAATCCCAGAGCTCAGAGTCAGAAGACTGAGTTTCAGTTCCATTAGTGCCTTCTGTTCAGCCATGGTATCAATCCCTCTCAGTCACTGATTGTGACAACACTTCCTACAGTTGTTGGTGGCATTAAATCAGATGGTGCATAAGAGTATTTTGTAGAAACTGTAAAGCAGGATGTGACTGTAGGAGTTTCTAGTTCTCATGAGTATCACTGCTCTTCCTTTCCACAGTTGAGAGACTACCATCCCCAGGCCAACCCTAGTGTTGGTACAGGAGCAAGCGACACCAAAAAGAAGAACATAAATAATGGTGCTAACTCTGAGACAACCACTTCTGGAGGTTGCCACTCACCTGAGGATGTGAGTCTTGGCTGGCCAGGCTCCTGGGGACAGAGGGCCCAAGGGGTGGTGGAGGGTAATTGTTAAGATTGTGGAAGAACTCCCAGGCACTGCTTAAGAATTCTGGGTTTGAATCCTCTCCATCTGCTGGGGATATGATAGAGGGCAAATTCCTTGAGCTCTTTGGGCCTCTCTTCTCATATCTGTAAAATAGGAGTGGTTTGGTTTTACCTCCATTGGTGAAGTTTAAATGAGATTTATCATTGTTGTTTTTATGTTAATCCCTAGTCCACGGCCTACTGTAAAGTCTCCTTCTCGGCTTGCGTTTCCTGAGGTAGAGTTAGAGAGTATCAGAGGTGTCTGTTAGCTCTGAGAGTCCGAGAGTTAAAGGCCCACTAGAATGGAAACCTCGGGACCGAGGGTTCCTGTCTGCCTTTTCCGTCCTATTCTCCCGCTGTTAAGAACCGTCTCTGGCCCGTATGTGCTCAGTCAATGTCTGTTGAATGAAGGCACCTTTCTAAATCACAGGCTGGCAGAAGGGTGGGCTTTTCTCACACTCCATCTCTGAAGGTTTCTGTGACTGTCTTTTCGAGAGAATCTAGTTTCAGACTTTGAGTTCTCTGGCTGTGGGCAGAAACCAACAAAGACCCAAGTCCTTTTTCTTTGGGAGTTGAGGAGAGTTTACCAGTTCGTGTTCCCATTGGGTCTGAGAACTTTACCTTTAAAATCCATCCCTGGCCCCTGCCTACCGCTTCCTGGCCTGGGGAATAGACTCGAAGGGGCCACCCTCAGTCACCTTCCTTTGACTCTCCCCACAGAAACAGCAGAACCGAGCCCAGCTGGAAGAAGTGACGTGATTTCTTTGTTTGATCATGACATGACTGCTGGGTTTTAGAAGCACTCAGCAGTAGAGGCCCCAGTGTCATCTTGCCCACTCCCAGCCTGGGGAAGAAGGCACACCCCCCGGATCCCACCCCGTCCCCACAGGGTTCCTGATAACCTGGTCCCATGGGTGGGCCTGTCCTGGGGCAGTGGTGCCATTCTGGGGGCATGTCTCTTGCTGTGCCATCTCTGTTTCCCCCTAGTAAGAGCTCTGTCTTCCTCTTTCTATAGGAAAAGAAGGCAAGCCACCAACATCAGGATGCCCTAAGGAGGGAGCTAGAGGTGAGTGGACGGTGTGAAGTTCCCTCCTGTCCTCTGGAGAAGGTTTCTTTGCTTCTCTTTCAGCACTTGCTTTTTTTTCCCCCAAAGGCCCAGGTTCATACCATACGAATCCTTACATGTGAGAAAACTGAGCTTCAGATGGCACTCTATTACAGCGAGCGTGCTGTCCAGCAGTTGCAAGGTGGGAATCTGGTACCCCATCATCCTTCAACCTGGCACTTTGACAGGCCTTTATGGGGAGTCCTTTGGGCCGCATCTGAATGTCTCTCATTCCAGGAGAGTGCAGGCATCTGGTCGGCCGCCTGCATGATTCATGGAATTTTGCAAGAGATTTAGAGCGGGATCTCTCTGCTGTCGCTACACAGAAGAAGAAGGCTGACAGGGTGAGTCCAACCACCTGCCCCATCCCCTGGGAACCCGGCTTCACAGATGGAGGAGTGAGCCTAAAAGTCCCTTCTGCAGGATGGAGTGTCCTGCCCAGAAGACAGCATGGCCATTTCTTGCTGCTTTTGTGTGTGGTGGTTAGAGGCTGAGAGGGGCTGAGTCGGCTGCTGTGGGTGAGTTCGGGGGCGCCGTGGGGAGTGAGCACTGGACATAGAGCTCACAGGCCAAGTGCCCGCCCTGCCCATATTTGACTGTGGCCTTGGCCAAGTCCCAAGTGGCGGTTAGGATACTGGTACCATAAAGGTACAGAAGAGTAGCTTGAGTATGTTATTATTTGTGTTGAGAGAGGGAGCCTCTGTGTGTGTGTGTGTGTGTGTGTGTGTGTGTATTATGGGAACATACAATAAACATGTTTGTAAGGATCATAAACATCTCAGGAGAGAGGAACAGTGTTGGGGGGAGATATTTCCCTTCCGTACTTTCAGAGTTTTGGACGATTTGAACGTATCATCCTTTCAAAATGTCAACAAATGATTAATTTCCTCCTCCTTATCTTTGCCCCTACCCCCAGGGAAAGAATGGGCTTAGAGAATCAGATATACCTGGGTGTTGAAATCCCAGCTCTACGTGATCTTAGGCAAGCACTTAACCCTTAATACCCCATGTTTTTCATCTATACGATAGAGGTAATAATGGTAACCGTCTCCTATGGAGGTTGTGAGGATGAAATGGGATTGTTAGTGCAGTGCCTGGTGAAGCAGTCAGTAAAGGTTCCAACAGTGGTAGTAGTAACAGTAAGAACATTAGCAATACCATCTGATGTCTCTGGGCCCCTGCTAGCCAGCTATGAATTCCGTCTCTTTCCCTGTCCCTTCCACCTTTACTGAGTTCTTTGAAAAACAAATGAGGGCCTGGTGCTCTGGCTCATGCCTGTAATGCCAGCACTTTGGGAGGCCGAAGCTGGTGGATCACCTGAGGTTGCGAGTTCAAGACTAGACTGACGGACATGGAGAAACCCCATCTCTACTAAAAATACAAAGTTAGCCGGGTGTGGTGGCACATGCCTATAATCCCAGCTAATCGGGAGGCTGAGGCAGGAGAATTGCTTGAACCCGGGAGGCGGAGGTTGTGGTGAGCTGAGATTGCGCCATTGCACTCCAGTCAGGGCAACAAGAGTCAAACTCTGCCTGAAGAAAAAGAAAAAGTAAGAAAGAAAGAAACAAAACAAAACAAAAAAGAAAACCAAAGGAGACCCTGGGCTTGAAAGTGCCTTGAGAGCATGTCAGGTGTGACTGGGAGTGGGGAGTGGTGTGTGGAGTGGTCACAGTGGCTGTTGTTCCTGGTCGGCCAGCCGCTCCTCTGCCTGCTCTATCCTGACTTCACCTTTCTCTATTTGCAGTACATCGAGGAGTTAACAAAGGAGAGGGATGCCCTGAGTCTGGAACTGTACAGGAACACGTAGGATGGGGGATCGTGGGATGGGAGGTCTTGGGGCTCCTAGCGTGGGGGGTGTGCTGGGAGGTGGGGGTACAGGTGAGCATGGTGAGAGGCTCATACAGGTTTTCATGTGTGCACAGGGAAGCTCTAGTGCCGGCTGTGCCACTGACTCATGCGGTAGCCTCAGGCAACTCATGTCTTCTCTCTGGCCTGCCACCTGGGACTTTTAATTCCTGGGGTCCCATCCAATGCCTCGGTTCTGTGGTTGTGGGGTGAAAGTAGAGGGTTGATCACCAAAGCAGTCCTTTCTGTTCTTCGTTCATTCCTTTATCTACCGCCTCTGGTTGTAGCATAACCGATGATGAGCTGAAGGAGAAAAATGCCGAACTACAAGAAAAACTTCGACTTGTAGAATCTGAGAAGTCTGAGATCCAGCTCAATGTAAAGGAGCTAGAAAGCAAGCTGGAGAAAGCCAAGCTCCTGCTGCCACAGGCAAGCAGCTACAGCCCCGGGGGTTGTGGGATCCCCGTCCGGCTGGGACCATGGTCTAGGATCATGCAGGCTATGGGGAGGCTCCAGTCAAGAGCTGGAAAATTTGGGCCCTTGTTCTGGTCCCACCATAGAATCCTCTAGAGTGTGCTAAAAATCTACAAAGTGGGGCCCTGCCTGGGGAATCAGAATCTCAGAGTTAGGGCTTAAAAATATATATTTTAAAGGATCATGCGTGAAAACCATTGTTTTATAGATTACATTTATATGACTATCCCATGAGTCTGTTTCCTTCTGAGGTTCAAACCAACTTTCACTGTTCCAGCAGCAGCTGCAGGAGGAGGCTGACCACCTGGGTAAGGAACTGCAGAGTGTGTCCATGAAGCTCCAAGCCCAGGTGGAAGAGAACGAGTTGTGGAACCGCCTGTACCAGCAACAGGAAGAGAAGATGTGGAGGCAGGAAGAGAAGATACAGGAGCAGGAAGGGAAGATACGGGAGCAGGAGGAGAAGATACGGGAGCAGGAGGAGAAGAGGCAAGAGCAGGAGGAGAAGATACGGGAGCAGGAGGAGAAGAGGCAGGAGCAGGAGAAGGAGATGTGGAAGCAGGAGGAGAAGATAAAGGAGCAGGAGGAGAAGATACGGGAGCAGGAAGAGAAGAGGCGGGAGCAGGAGGAGAAGATGTGGAGGCAGGAGGAGAAGATACAGGAGCAGGAGGAGAAGATACATGAGCAGGAGGAGAAGATACGGGAGCAGGAGAAGAAGAGGCAGGAGCAGGAGAAGAAGATGTGGAGGCAGGAGAAGATGCATGAGCAGGAGGAGAAGATGCATGAGCAGGAGGAGAAGATACGGGAGCAGGAGAAGAGGAGGCAGGAGCAGGAAGAGAAGATTTGGAGGCAAGAGGAGAAGATACGGGAGCAGGAGGAGAAGATGCATGATCAGGAGGAGAAGATAAGGGAGCAGGAGAAGAAGATGCACAAGCAGGAGGAGAAGATACCAGAGCAGAAGAAGAAGAGGCAAGAGCAGGAGGAGAAGATACCAGAACAGAAGAAGAAGAGGCAAGAGCAGGAGGAGAAGATGTGGAGGCAGGAGAAGAAGATACGGGAGCAGGAGGAGAAGATGCATGAGCAGGAGGAGAAGATACAGGAGCAGAAGGAGAAGATGCACAATCAGGAGGAGAAGATACAGGAGCAGGAGGAGAAGATGCATGAGCAGGAGGAGAAGATACATGAGCAGGAGGAGATGATAAGGGAGCAGGAGGAGAAGATGCACAAGCAGGAGGAGAAGATACGGGAGCAGGAGAAGAAGAGGCAGGAGCAGGAAGAGAAGATGTGGAGGCAGGAGGAGAAGATACGGGAGCAGGAGGAGAAGATGCACGAGCAGGAGGAGAAGATACAGGAGCAGAAGAAGAAGATAGAAGAGCAGGAGAAGAAGAGGCAGGAGCAGGAGGAGAAGATTTGGAGGCAGGAGGAGAAGATGCATGAGCAGGAGGAGAAGACACAGGAGAAGGAGGAGAAGAGGCGGGAGCAGGAAGAGAAGATGTGGGAGCAGGCGGAGAAGATTTGGAGGCAGGAGGAGAAGATGCGTGAGCAGGAGGAGAAAATACAGGAGCAGGAACAGAAGATACAGGAGCAGGAGGAGAAGATACGGGAGCAGATGTGGAGGCAGGAGGAGAAGATACAGGAGCAGAAGGAGAATATGCACAATCAGGATGAGAAGATACGGGAGCAGGAGAATAAGATGCACAAGCAGGAGAATATATGGGAGCAGGAGAAGAAGAGGCAGGAGCAGGAGGAGAAGATGCGGAGGCAGGAGGAGAAGCTACGGGAGCAGGAGGAGAAGATATGGAGGCAGGAGGAGAAGATACGGGAGCAGAAGGAGATAATACGGGAGCAGGATGAGATGATGCGGGAGCAGGAGGAGAAGATGTGTGAGCAGGAGGAGAAGCTGGGGAAGAAGGAGGATATGCTGCGGGAGCAGGAGGAGAAGATGTGTGAGCAGGAGGAGATTCTGGGGGAGAAGGAGGATATGCTGCGGGAGCAGGAAGAAAAGCTGTGGGAGCAGGAGAAGAAGATGTGGGAGCAGGAGGAAAAGATGTGGAGGCAAGAGAAGAAGCTAGGGGAGCAGGAGGAGAAGATGTGGAGGCAGGAGGAGATGATGCGGGAGCAGGAGAAGAAGATGTGGGAGCAGGAGGAGATGATATGGGAGAAGGAGCAAAAGATACGTGAGCAGGAGGAGAAGATGCGGAGGCAGGAGGAGAAGATGCGGGAGAAGGAGGAGAAGATGCAGAGGCAGGAGGAGAAGATGCGGGAGCAGGAAACGAGGCTGTGGCAGCAGGAGGAGAAGATGCAGAAGCAGGAGGTGAGGCTGCAGGAGCTGGAGGAGAGGCTGGTGGAGCTGGGGCGGAAGGCAGAGCTCTGGGGGAGCAGGCGGAGGTGGGTGCAAACCCTGGAGATCATACAGAACGCCCTCACCACAACTTAGCAGATGGTGGTTGGCTCCCTCTGCTTTTCCACCAGTCTGTGGCGTACAGCTTCAATGGTGGCAAGAAGGGTGTGAGATTTGAGGCTGGGGAGGGAGGCATGGGCCTCTAGGCAAGGGAGGCAGTCACTTAGGCCTGGAGGAAGGGGCCAGGGTCCAGGGGCCTGGGCAGATAACAGAGCCCCACTGTGCCCTTGCCACCCTGTTTATGGGCCCAGAATCTGGAAGCCAGCCACTGCCTACCCTGACGCCTATCCTGCAGGTGGAGCTGAAGAGCCAAGAGGCTCAGAGTCTGCAGCAGCAGCGAGACCATTCCCTGGGTCCCCTGCAGCAGTACCTGGCCGCCTATCAGCAGCTGGCCTCTGAGAAGGAGGCTCTGCCCAGCTGCAGCAGCAGGAAGCTCAGGGCAAAGCGGTGGCCGAGGTGGCCCCCCAATAGTTGCAGGAGACCCAGTTGAGGGAGTTGATGAGGGTGAGGCCCTGAGGGGGATGACCTGGCAGCCTCCGTGCCTTCTCACTCTCTTTTCTGGCCCCTTAGGAGCACCTGGAAGCTGCCATCTACCGAGCACATGACAAGAAGGCAAAAACAATAAACATGTAAAACCCGGCAGCAAGGCCTGGAGAAGAGTCAGCTGCCATGTGACTGTTTAGAATATAGTCTGAGCCCAAACCTGAAAAAAAAAAAAAAAAAATTATTTATTTTAAATTGTGGCAAAATATTGGTCAGGCACAGTGGTTCATGCCTGTAATCCCAGCAATTTGGGAGACTGAGGTGAATGGACCACCTGAGGTCAGGAGTTCCAGACCAGCCTGGCCAATACAAAAATTAGCCGGGCATGGTGGCGCATGCCTGTAATCCCAGCTACTTGGGAGGCTGAGGCAGGAGAATCGCTCGAACCTGGGAGGCAGAGGTTGCAGTGAGCTGACATCGTGCCACTGCACTCAAGCCTGGGTGACAGAGCGAGACTCTGTCTCAAAAAAAAAAAAAATAACAAAAAAAATAACAAAAAAAAACTTTATTCCTTATCTTCCTTACATGTATGTTTCTATTGGTTTTTTTCTTGTATGTTTCTACTGGTTTGTTTCTTGTTCTTTCTCATTTAGTCTTGTCTTGTCTTATGGCATTGCTAGTAAACTTTTATCTGCCTCCAGAGAGTATTGACTTTGACTTTATGGCACACAATTGGAGTAAGCGCAGATCAACTTCATGTAGTTTGGGACTAAGCTGGTTCAAAGCAGGCTTTAGTTTTTGTGACGGCTGGTCTATTTTTTATTCATTTGGACTCCTAGGGGTGACCCTTCCAGGGTTCCCACCAAGGTCCCATCTCCTTACTGGGACCGAAATTCTCATTAGGTCATTTCAGCCCTGTGAGTGCCAAACATCCAGCCAGGCTCTCCAGCCTCTTAACCACCACTTCAGACTCAGTTTCTTAACCTCTTAGCCCTCTACTGTTCACCAATCACCAAATGTCGGAAAAGCACTACAGACTGTAAGGGTCACCTCCTAGGCCTGGTCACTCAAGTTCTGACTGAGGTCTCCAATTACCTTCAAACAGTTGTTTTTGGTGGTGGGGGCACATTTTTGTCCAGTTTCTCTAACTGCTTTTGTGGGGCGGCTAATCTATAACAAGCTACTCTGCCTTTAGTGAAAGTTGAGAACCTTCATCTGTCTGTTTTTTTTTTCTTTTGAGATGGAGTCTCGCTCTGTTGCCCAGGCTCCAGTACAGTGGCGTGATCTCTGCTCACTGTAACCTCCGTCTACTGGGTTCAAGAAATTCTCCTGCCTCAGTCTCCCGAGCAGCTGGGACTACAGGCCTGTGCCCCCATGCCTGGCTAATTTTTGTATTTTTAATAGAGACAGGATTCAACCATGTTTTCCAGGCTGCTCTCGAGCTCCTGACTCAGGTGATCTACCCGCCTCGGCCTCCCAAAGTGCTTGGATTACAGGCGTGAGCCACTGCGTCTGGCCCATCTCTCTTTTAAAAAATGTTTTTAATTTGAGGTACAATTTATCTTCAGTGAAATGCACAGATCTGCTATATATTTTGATGAATTTCAACAAATGCATTACCCATGTATCCCACCTCCTTTGAAGATATAGAACATTCCTATCATCCAGAAAGTTCTCCTGTGCTTTAACCCTGTCCGGCACTCCCCCAGCAGCTGATGAACCTGCTGACGACATTGGTACAGGATTCTGGCCTCCCCAAAAGAGCTGCTTTGAGAAGCCTGCTTGCCTTACTCAGCACTAAGTCCCTGCCTGCTCTCTCAAGATTTCCATCTTTAAACTGGTTGTACCTATAACCCTCCCTGGTCAAGTCAGTAGATAAACAAACGATGAAAAAAAACACCCCTTCCTGGCCCAGCAGCCACAGCCTAATCTTTCCTGTATCCCCAGCTATCAGAAATGTCACTCCCTCGCTGGTTCACCCTCACTAGGGTGGCAGCTGCACAGTCGCAGCTGGGCTGACCCGTTAAGCAAGAAGCCAATAGCTGGACAGTGACACTCAGACCCCAGCCTGGGAGAGCCTGGCTGAAAGCCCCCTTCTTTCTGGTCCGACTGTGGAGGGGCGGAGCATCCACAACTCTACTGTCCTCCGCATCCTTCAGCTGTGCTTTCTCCTGGGAGACGGAGCTGTTCATTCATTTGGACAAAGCCTTCTTGAGGGCTGTAGGTTTGATAGGCTGGGTGTGTGGGGGCCACCGTGCTAGAGAGAGAGGCTGGTGTGTCAGAAGGCAGCCACCTGGCCAGAGGAGGGTCAACCCCCTTGGTGACCTCCTTCCCCTGGCTGGACACAGCGCCCTGCACTCTCCACATGTGACTGCTCCCCTCAGAGCGGCTTCCAGGGGAGGGGTTCTAACCCTGTGGGTGGGGATACTGTGTTAGTTTACAGTGGGCCATGGCTCCCTCTGACATCTCCAACTCAGAGGCAGTGGAGAGAAGATGAGAAATTCCCTGCACCTCCTCCCTCAGCACCCACCTCTGCACACATCCACATATGGAGACCCTGATGGTGGTCCCTGGGAGTGCCGCCACCTGCGTCTCCTTTCCATGCCTGCAGCAGCCATGCCCACTCTCCAGACCCTCACCCTCCTGGCTCAGTAGAGGCTGCACTGCCCTGGGTCCTGCCCCTACACCTGGGCCTCTGTACCCATCAGTTCCCCCAGTCTGGTTCTTATTTCCCCCAACAAGTAGGGAGCCGGTAAGGTCACCTGCTGAGCAAGCTGGGGGAGAGAGTAGGGTGGGGCTGGGAGGATGAGGAGAAGAAGCTTATAGTCATGCTGGAGACTCAGTGGACCAGAGTCTATGCAGGCCCATTGGCTGCCTAGCCAGTGGTGATCCCACTCCCAACCTCGTTTCTTCTTTACCAAAACCATGACCGCATTAAATATTGGACACCTACAAACCTCATAGACCCTCCTCCAGCCTCCCCGCCATGTATTGGTGAGTCTAAGTCAACTCTAGTCATTTCATTCCTCTGGACACTGATTGCCTGGGGCTTGGGCATGAGCTGCCTCTTCACCTGAGCCTGAGCCACACGTGTCCTCTGCACCTACCAACTGATGCACTGGGTCAGGGAGAGCTCCGTCTCGATGGAGATGAGCTGTGAGGAGCTGGTGGCCAAGCGGATCAGGTTGTTGTAACGGGTTTTGTTCAGAGGGTCATCCATCAGCTTCTGCTCGGCATGGGCCATTCGGCAGTCCCCTGGGTAAACACACAGACATGCTGGACCCTTGAGCAGCTGTCCCCCACTGCAGCTGACAGCTACAAAGTGGGAGCCGAGAGGGCCAGGGAGCACAGGCACCTCGAGGGCCGCCTCAAGCTGGCGGGCCTGGCGCTCCCTGGGAACCTCAAATGACATTCATGACAGAGCTCAGTTACCTCCTCCCATGCCACACCTCTTCCTCCTCCTCCTCCCTCGATCAATGAACAGCATCCCACGCTCCACACATCTGAGACAAAACTGGGTGTCTCTTCCAGACTCCTCCCTTGGTTCATTCAAGTGGCCACCAAGTCCTGTCAGTCCTCCCATCTCCACGGCTACAGCCATGTCCCTTCCTCCCCCGCCCTGTCCACCTTCTATTCTCTCCACCCGCACTCTGTCCCCGCCATCCATGTGCCATACAGTGGCAGACTGGTCTTTCTACAGCACACTGGACTAGCGCCCTTCCCTGCCCACAGCTCTCAGAGCTGGAGGTGGAGTTGAAACTCATGGTTTGGCATTCAGAGCTCTTTCCCCCTCGGCACTGGCTTATCCAGAGCGCTCACAGTGCGGGGCAGGAGCCCCTGACTCAAATGTGGGTGTGGTGCACAACTGGGTCATAGGCTTTCCCTAAGAAGAGACAGGACTGAGATGCGGAGCTTTTCTGGGTTCAGAGTTAGACCCACAGAGTGCAAGGTTTCTCCGAGACACCAAATGGAGGGTCCAACTGGCAGCTGGCTCCTGGTCTGGAGCTTCAAGGAGAGGTCTCAGCTCTGAGCCACATTCAATAGCCAGCTGAAATGCAGCCTCCTCCAGAGAGTCCCTGGAGCTTCCACAGCCTCAGATCTGCCCCTCTGCATACCCCAGAGCCCTTGCCAAGTGGCGTTTGGTTCTTCATGTCATCTCTATCCCATGTCTGGGAGTAAAGGTGAGGTGCAGGGACTTGAGCTTGTGTACTCTGATGTCTTAAGGGAGAATGTGTCAAGTAGAGTGGAGGTGGCTTGGAAAGAGGGAGACTCAGAGGAGAGTGAAGGACACTGACCAGGCGAGCCTGGGAGCAGGAAAAGAGATGAGCGTGAGCAGAGGAAACTGCTGGGCAGGGTCGGATGGGAGGATCAGGGAATGAGTGGGGCTAGAGAGGTGGGGGTGGGGATGCTGGTGCCAGGCTTCCTGGCTCGCCAGGCTCAGGAGTCGGTTACATCCTCCCACAAGGGCCAGCTCACCTGGTCGCCCCAAAGCCCTCCCTCTGTGGGTGGGACCAGAGGGACCAGAACATGGATTACCCAATTGAGCAGGACAGAGGTGGACTCAGGTGGTGCTGGGCTGGACTCCTGGCTGTGGGGAGCAGCCACCACCCTGCCTACTGCATCCACTTTCCAACTCGCTGCCTATCTGAACAGATGCAATATTGGACACCTTGTGAAACGTGCTCCTGGTGCACCTGCTACCTGCTGCCCCTCCTGCAGAGTGCCCGGGCTCTCCAGAGGGGATTGCTGTGGAGGCTTGGCCTAGAATCTGAGTCCTGCCTCCCATACCCGGAGCTGCTACAACAGAGGCCAGCTGCTTGAGTATGGAAGCTGGAAGCCTGTCTGTAGCCCCAGGCTACAGTGGGGTCCATCCCACAGCCCTTCTTTAGTGCATCTATTTGGACTGACTGCTCATTTCATAGAGAGGGCTGTGTCTTGCCCCAGCTCATCTGGCATGTCTAAGGCAGTTGTGGGGACAGAATCTGCAGCTCCCAGGCCCCAGCCCTGCAACAGTAGGAGAGGCTGGACCCTGTATCTCTGCAGTCCCACCGGACTGGTGTGAGCGGGCTCCTGAGTCCAGGGCTGCTCTGCAGGCTGTGGGGCTCATGCACCAGCTCTGAGCCCACCTGATGTGCTCAGGTTGCTCACCTTTGGGCCTGTCCTGCCTCTCTGGCATTCGGCTGACCCTGAGGTCCTCTCCCTCATCTTGACCACCAGCTACGGGCTCTGACTTAGAGGTTCCCAGAACCTTAGACCATTTGGCCCGCCCCCTCCCCCATTTCTCAGCTGAGGAAACTGAGACCAGAGAGGGAAAGCAACTTTCTCAAGGACCCCCAACAAGTCAGAGACAGAACCAGGTCTAGGAACCTCTTCTCAACAGAGATTCTCCCTGTCCCCTGGCCTTTTTTAGTGCCTCATTAACTTCCCTGTAAGGACACTGCCCCGCCGAGGGTGGAAATGGTGCTGTCCAGGGCGGTGTGTGCCCGTGACTTTGCCTGTGTTTCTACTTGTGAGTGGGTATGGGGGTGAGGATGAGGGGTGGGAATAAACAGCAGGGATGCTGGGGCTGGAATGCACTCTGCCTCACCCCAAAAAGGGGCACAGGAGAGCCCAGCCAAGCACAGCACATGCTTCCACTTTCCAATATGCGGAATGCCTGTGAGGCCGGCTGGGCCCAGAAGACAAGGAACAGGCCTTTCCCCACAGATGACAGGGGGGCCCAGGATGGGCGGAAGCTTCTGCTGCAGCTTTGGGGGTCACATCCCAGCCCACGGGCTGACAGTTAAGCAGAGAAGCCGCCTCTAGGGGTCAGTCATGATCTAGTGATTCTGATGAGGAGGGGTCCCCAACCAGCCTCTCTCCAGGGTCTTGTCTGGAAAAACTGCTCCCTGGCAGAAATGGGCTGCTAATTTGAGAGGAAGCCATAGCTGAAACTCTAAACTGTGTGAGTGTGTGTCTAGTTTGAAAAAGGATATCCGACTTCAACATTTATATTGAAAAAATGGAAAGCTATTCCCCTTGTTTTGGAATACAAACTACAGAAAGCAACAGTTAACAGAATCTTATTGGAGACGTGAGATTCTACATCTGGAAAGGCACAGTGACTTTCAACTGGGGTGTGTGTCCTTCACTGAGCAAGGGATGGTGAGATTTATGTTTAGTAAAAGGCAGCTATGAATTTACCTTTTATAAAGAACTTGCCACATACTATTAGTGCATTTTCAATCATGTCAGAATCACCCGGATGCCTGTGTAAATGCAAGTTCCCAGGCTTCATTCTCGGAGATTCCGGTCCTGTGAGCCTAGGGTGGGGCCCAGAAATCTCTATGGGGTGGTGCAGGCTGCCCCAGGAACACACCTAAGAAACACTGCAACTGCCCCCCACACACATCCAAGTCCCCAAATACATAGGCAGGCATCTCATCTCTATAGAACAGATAGGGAAACTGAGGTCCAGAGTGGAGAAAGAAATGGCACAGGGTCAGCCAGCAAGTAGTAGCAGAGCCACGACACACCCACTGCCTGCGGACACCATCTCTGATGACAGCTCCACCTCCCTTCAGGAGCCTTGCCTACCCCCACCCCTACCTCCTGCTGCCCCTATGGTGGGTCTCTGTCCAAGGAAGATGTAGCCCTGGTCCTCTAGGCTGACTGGGGCTCAGAGGAAATGCTTGGCGCAGAACGTAGGAGCTAGAAGGGTTCTTGGAATTCAGGTGGGGAAACTGAGGCCCAAAGAAGGGAGTCCTCAGATTTGAACTGTGTCTGGAGAAGGTCTGATTCTCCTTCCTGAGTAGTAGGTTTGGCTTCAGTAGCCTGACCCTCAGTCAAGCTGGCTGTCCAGGCCCGCCACACCTCGGGGTGGGTGACCAGAGGCGGCAGTACCATAAAACACGTTTCCTGGGAGATCCACCCCCAAAGCTCAAAACATTCCAGGCCTGGTGATTTGGGCACGCCCCCTTCTCTCTCAGCCCGGTTTCCCCATCTCTACAATAGCTGTGTTGGAGGAGACTTCTCTCTGAGACTGAGCTGCAGATGTTCTCCCGGGTGCCCACACTGCCCAGGTTGCCGGCTCCTCTGTGCCCACTCTTCAAGACAGTCAGCTCTTAGGTGAGGAAGGTGCCTTGGCCCTATCAGGAGTAGGAGCTGGTGTCCCTGAGCCTCCCAGACCAGTGGGGATGACCCAGGCTGCCTGCAAAGCTGCTGCCCAGCCCACAGACACTGCCTGGGAGGGTGGCCCCGGCCCTCGCAGCAGCTCTGAGAAGAGGCAGCCCTCACTTCAAAACTCGCAGAGCCACCCATGCCTTCCCTCAGCCCAAAGAGGCTTTTAGGAAAATGAATCATCTCAAGTTCAAACCCATGGGGTTGCTGAAAGACGAGACAGTACGGGGTGAGCTGGTGCGAGGGAGCGCGGCTCTGTGCAGACTCTGCAGGGAGGGCACTTAGGGAAAGGGACTGGAGTCTGGAAGGCTGACCAGCTCAGGGTTAAAGGGAGGGGATGGAGCTGGAGTGAGCTGGCCTCATCCTCCCCCTTGGGCTTTCCAGCCTGGGCTCAGGTGATTCAAGGGAGCAAACACCTCCTTTTCCGGACCAGGGAGTTCTCACCACGTTTTGGAATCGGTACCATTCCCTTGGGGGCTGGGGGGCGGCTCCCACCTCCAGACCTGGCTGGAACTGCTGCCTCCATTCTGGATCCCAAAGAACCTCTGGCAGCTTCTCCATCTCCCTCCCAGTCCAGCCTCACCTCCTCCCCCATGAGGGCCCCAACAGCAAATCTGACAACTGGAGGAACAAGGCAGGAAGGGCAGGGTCTGAGGGAGTGACCACCTCGGAAGGCAGCTCGGCCACCTTCTCTCCAGGACTCTCAGGCTTGCTTTCATATCGCTCCCTCGACATCCTTTTGCTATAATCTGGTGTGTTGACATATGGTCTTTAAAAGAAACAACACTGTTGATGTGGAGCCAACTTCCCCTTTGGGATGGTTTTGAGAAGTTAGGGTTCAGGGCATCCTCTCTTCGGCAGACTGCAGCAGTAGTAGGGGAGATATATAAAGTAAATAAAGGCCGGGCATGGTGGTCACGCCTGTATTCCCAGTACTTTGGGAGGCCGAGGTAGGAGGATCACTTGAGTCCAGGAGTTCGAGACCAGCCTGGCCAATATTGCGACACTCCGTCTCTACTAAAAATATAAAAATTAGCTGGGCATAGTGGTGCACACCTGTAATCCCAGCTACTCGGGAGGCTGAGGCAGGAGGCGGAGTTTGCAGGGAGCTGAGATCGGGCCACTGCACTGCAGCCTTGGCGAGCCAGACTCCATCTCAAAAAAAAAAAAAAAAAAAAGAAAAAAGGAAAAGACATTTGTAACAGACAGATTTAAAATACGAAGCATGAAAATAATTAAAATACCTCAATGCAGACGTGATGCATTCCTCCAGCCTCATTTTTCTGCAGAAAACCTGCAACTGGACTGTCGCTTCCCAACGAATGAAGCAGTTCCATCTTGGCATTTCCCAGGTTGACAGAAACAATGATTCATATTTACTGGTAACAGTTAAAGGAAGCAGCATATTCAGAATCACATGTTATTCTCTGCATTTCACAGGGGGTCAGTTTGAATGTGACAATGAAACAACACATACTTCTCAAAGCAGGCAATTTTCTCTACCCGTACCCAATTTTTGTCTTATATTTTGTAATAAGTTCACTAAAGGTATAACCATACAGTTCTCTTTTAATGTGTATTTTACTTGAATGATTATCACCTAAGGAAAATATCTACATGTTGGGGAAAAACAAGCAAAGATCAAGAGGGTATTTAAATTACAAGCATTTCCTCTGAGACCAGACTTTTAAGACTGTTGTATAATTTTGAAGGATTGGAGGCAGAACTGCCTGTAAATGTGAAGAAACCTCCTTTCACTCAGTAACTGAAGAAGGCTGCAAGGCCTTTTTCTCATGTATAACGCTGCTTTCCGATTTCCCAAAACACAGGAATTTACGAGCCAGATTCCTCTTGGAAGGAAGATTATACACATGTATGAGGTTTAAACATAATCCTGTAAAAATATATCATTTAATAAAAGATATCAAATAGCAAAATGAATACATATTTAAACAAGTTGTTAGATCTTAATGAAAAACACTTTAGGCTGGGCGCGGTGGCTCAAGCCTGTAATCCCAGCACTTTGGGAGGCCGAGACGGGCGGATCACGAGGTCAGGAGATCGAGACCATCCTGGCTAACACGGTGAAACCCCGTCTCTACTAAAAATACAAGAAAATTAGCCGGGCGAGGTGGTGGGCGCCTGTAGTCCCAGCTACTCGGGAGGCTGAGGCAGGAGAATGGAGTGAACCCGGGAGGCGGAGCTTGCAGTGAGCCGAGATCGCGCCACTGCACTCCAGCCTGGGGCACAGAGCAAGACTCCGTCTCAAAAAAAAAAAAAAGAAAAAAGAAAAACACTTTAAACAGTATCTAGTATTACAGAGCATCAGCTAACCAAAAAAATGCTCCTTATCTGAAATTTTTGATAACAAGAAAATTAAGGTGACACTATTTCTTCTTATTCAAGATCATAAATTTGACGCATCATAGTTCAGTAGAGGGCAACATTTAGCCTAATATGGTCTTCTGCCACGCCACAGTCTGTATCATTGAAATATCCAAAGACTCTCATTCCCAATAGATGAATAGGTATACCCCAGTTCTGTGGACTCATTGTTACCATGTAATCCAAGTGGATTACAACCCGGTACACAAATACATAAATGTACAACTGAAACTAAATTGTAAAAAAAGAATACCTAATGCTTTCTAGATGTAATGTGCTCTGATATTTTCTATTTTATTTCAGTTTTTAAAAAATACTGGTACTACTCACTAAGCACCTAACTTGCAGATTTGTTGTGAAGATTAGACAGTTGGTGTAAAAAAATAAATATTCTGCCAGACAGTAGGTGCACAATAAATTCAGGCCATTCTTTTTGTTAATGACATACAAAATGCTAATAACCAGCTGAGTATGGTGGCTCATGCCTGTAACCCAACGCTCTGGGAGGCTGAGGTGGGCAGATCACTTGAGGTCAGGAGTTCGAGACCAGCCTGGCCAATATGGTGAAACCCCATCTCTACTAAAAATACAAAAATTACCTGGGCATGGTCACACATGCCTGTAGTCCCAGCTACGCAGGAGGCTGAGGCAACAGAATTATCTGAACCCAGAAGGCAGGTTGCAGTGAGCCGAGATCACACCACTGCACTCCAGCCTGAGTGACAAAGCAAGACTCTGTCTCAAAAAACCAAACCAAAATGAAAGCTGCTAACAACAACAAAATCATTGACCAAGCTACTCTTCCCTTCTTTGTATTTCTACTGTGTGTGCAATTTGCAATGAAAGTTCAATATAGAATCTATTTGTATTTTAAAAAATTGTATTTCTTGCAATCTAATAAATGAAAAAAAGAAAAGAACTGTAGATAGGGTCAGTGAACTTCAGCGTAATATGCACACTAAGTAGTTTTGGTAGCTGGGTGCTGCGGTGGCTCACACCTGTAATCCTAGCACTTTGGAAGGTTGAGGTGGAAGAATCCCTTGAGACCAGGAGTTCAAGATCAGCCTGGGCAACAAAGCGACACTGTCTCTACAAAAAAAAAAAAAAAAAAAAAAAAAAATTAGCCAGGCATGGTGGCACACACCTGTGGTCCCAGCTACTTGGGAGGCTGAGGTGAGAAGATCAGTTAAGCCCGGGAGGTGGAGGTTGTACTGAGCTGTGATCATGGCACTGCACTCTAGTCTGGACGACAGTGAGACCTTGTTTCAAAACAAACAAACAAAAAGAAGCAGTTTCATCTGCGAAACTTAAAAATATGCAAACATTGAGTTCAGATGTTTCTGAATTCTTCTTGACGCTGTCACTTCTGTAAAAGACAGGTCAGCTGTAGGTTCCTGGACAGGCATCCTAGCATCAAATACAGAACATATAGAAATGTCAGAGGAACAAATTACAAGATGTCCAAGTGAACGTGAACTTGTCTATCCCATGCTTTAGTGATATTCATAACCTCTGGCCCTGAAACAGAAGTTCAGGCAATTCACATTACCGGAAACCTCATTGTAGTTGATTTTTCTCCATAACTTCCTTATCATTTGGCTCTAAGTGTGAGGAGAAAACCGTTTACTAGAATGACTGCTTCTTTTTCTTTCAAGAGAAAACAAAATCTCTTTCATATGTTAGAAAGATAACGGTGACTTCACATATTGTACAAATCAAGACTTTGAGGCTATATAGGTTTATCTTATCTCAAGAGATGTGAACTGTTTTGAGAAAGAAAATACCACTTTTTATTGTCTTTAGTTGGTTCCTAAAGCATAATTCTAGGAACAGGACAGAAAAAAATACAGTGATCTCAGTGAGAATTCAAAAATTCTGCTTCTTTAAAATGAAGGGTTGGGTGTGGTGGCTCATGTCTATAATCTCAACACTTTGGGAGGTCAAGACAGGAGGACTGCTTGAACCCAAGGGTTCAGGACCAGCCTGGGCAACATAGTGAGATCCCATCTCTACAAAAAATAAGGCAAATTATCCAGGCATGGTGGCACGTGCCTGTAGTCCCAGCTGCTCAGAAGGCTGGGGTGGCAGGATAGCTTGAGCCTGGGAAGTCCAGGTGCACTGAGTCATGATGGCACCACTGCCTGGACAACAGAGTGAGACCTGTCTCAAAAATACAAAAACAGTTAGGCATGGTGGCTGGCACCTGTAATCTCAGCACTTTGGGAAGCCAAGGCAGGAGGGTTGCTTGAGCCCAGGAGTTTGAGGCCAGCCTGTGTGACAGTGAGACTGTGTCTCAAAAAAATCCCACTAAAATTAAAAAGTCAAAAATATAAAAAAGAGATAAGGGTATAAAAATGGCCAACAAGCATCCAAGATACTCAACAACATTAGTCATTAGGTATATTAGTCCGTTCTCTCATTGCTATAAAGAATTACCTGAGACAGGGTAACTTATAGAGAAAAGAGGTTTAATGGTCTGATGTTTCACAGGCTGTACAGGAAGCATGGCTTGGGAGGCCTCAGGAAACTCACAACCATGGTGGAAGGCAAAGAGGAGTCAATGCCTTACATGGCTGGAGTAGTAGGAAGAGAGTGAAGTGAGAGGGATCACACTTTTAAACAACCAGACCTTATGAGAACTCACTATCAGGAGAATAGCAAGGGGGAAATTGCCCCCATGATCCAATCACCTCCCACCAGGTGCCTCCTCCAATACTGGGAATTACAATTCCACATGAGATTTGGGCAGGGACACAAATCCAAACCATATCTTTAGGGAAAAGCAAATGAAAACTACAGTGAGATACTAATTCACGCATAGCAAGATGGCTATAATCAAGAAAACATAAAGTAGCAAGTGTTGATGAAAATATGGAGACACTGGAACTCTTGTGCGTTGCTGGTGAGGGTGTAAAATGACACAACCGCCCAGAGCAGTTCGGCAGTTCCTCAAAAAGTTAAACAGTTCTCCTAAGACCCAGCAATTCCATTCCTACATACCCCTGAATAATTAAGAATAAGAACTCAAACAAGAACTCGTAGGCTAATGTTCATAGCACCAGGAGTTCTGAAAGCCAAACAGTGAAATATCACTCACTTCTATACAACGGAATGTTATCTGGATATGAAGTACCGTCACATGCTACAACATGAACATCAAAAACATTATGTTAAATGATAGAACCACACATAAAAGGTCATATATGATTCCATTTACACAAAATATCTAGAATAGGTAAATCTATAGAGACAGAAAACAGAATAGTGGTTGCCAAGGGCTAGAGGGAGGAGGGAACGGGGAGTAATTGCTTAATACGTACGGGGTTTCCTTTTGGGGTGATGAAAATGTTTTTTTCTTTTTGAGACAAGGTCTCGCTCTGTGGCCCAGGCTGGAGTGCAGTGGCATGATCATGGCTCACTGCAACCTTGATCTCCCAGGTTCAGGTGATCCTGTCACCTCAGCCTCCTGAGTAGCTGGAACTACATGCATGCGCCACCACGCCTGGCTAATTTTTGAATTTTTTTGGAGACAGAGTTTTGCCATGTTGCCCAGGCTGGTCTTGCCTTGAACTCCTGGCCTCAAGTGATCCTCCCACCTTTGCCTCCCAACGTGCTGGGACTACAGGAGTGAGCCACCGCACTCAGCCAGTGAAAATGTTTTGAAATAGATAAAGGTGATGGTCACATGAACTCAGTGAATGTGATCATTGCTGTTAAATTGCACTTTTTTTTTTCTTTTTTTGAGACGGAGTCTCATTCTGTTGCCTAGGGTGGAGTGCAGTGGCACGATCTCTGCTCACTGCAAGCTCCGCCTCCCGGGTTCACGCCATTCTCCTGCCTCAGCCTCCCGAGTAGCTGGAACTACAGGCACCCGCCACCACGCCCGGCTAATTTTTTTTTTCTTTTTTTTGTAATTTTTTAGTAGAGACGGGGTTTCACCGTATTAGCCAGGCCTGACCTCATGATTTGCCCGCCTCGGCCTCCCAAAGCGCTGGGATTACAAGCCTTGAGCCACCGTGCCCGGCCGAATTTTTTTTTTTTTTTGAAACAGGACTTGCTCTCCTTTCTTGTTTCTCCCCAGCCTCTTTATGGGTGCGCGATAAAATAACACTTACCTACCAGCTTCCATTTACTTCCGTCCCTGCCCTGTCAGACCCGGTGGGCAAGATCCCCCGCCTCCGCGGCCCACAAACTGGAAGGTGCAGCGTCCAGGGCGCACAGCTCCCGAGTGGCAGTGGGGCTCATGCACAAGAAGGCCATCCCCGCACTAAGCTGAGGAGTTTCTGGAAGGTACCCTCTCCCTAGGTGCCGGCAGTGGCCGCGGAATGCGCCCGGGGGGACAGAGCGCATCATCAAGGTGGTTTGGCCACGTTGAGGCCTCCCCTGGCCTCCGTTCCCACATGCCCTGACCCACGGCGACCTTCGCTGGCGCCCGGTTTTCACCTAAGGCGTTAGCAGCAGCAGCTTTCAGCGCGTGCGCGCGCTCGGCTGTGTCCCCACCAGCGCTGAGCCAGCCAGGTGCGCGGTGGAGGGCGGGGCGACCCGGCACGGGGCGTGGGGAAGGCCGCTGATTAACTACTGCATGTAACAGCCTCTTTACCTAAATTAGAAATTAAAGCCAGGACGCGCCACCCCCTGTGGGTCCCTGAAAAGTACAAAACTAAGTTGGGAGACAGTTCAAAGGCGCTTGCCTTGACCAGTGGCAGTTTTTGTTTCCCGCCCCCCGCACAGGCTACAGCGCTCGCGCTGCCATTGGCTCCGGCGGGGGGTGAGGCCGGAAGCTGTGCGCGGCGGAACTTTGGGCTCAGAGCTCCAAGTTGCGCTGGGCGCGTCCTTGCGGTGCGGTTTCCTGGGGCTGTCTGGCCTCGCTTGCAGCCGTTGTGTAGGGAATTGCAGACAGCCATGGCCCCGGCCTGGCGCTGAGAGACCCTGGAGCGGCGTCTGACGGTGGTCAGCAAAGCCCCCGGCTGGCCCGAGTGCATCCTCACATAAGTGCGCAGATCCGGGGCTCGGGGTGCGACCGGGGTCTCAAGTGGACGCGGGTTACCGACCCCTGTCAAATTGTGTAGCTGGGGGAGGGTAAGCGGAAATGTAAATCACTTTCCCCCACATTTCAGAGTTTATACTTTCCTAGGCTATCAAAAATTAAAAAATTGTTTTTACATGTGGCTCTCCCAGTTGAATGTTATTGAAATCAACCTAACCTCAGTTATTAACGCCTAGAAGCTCCCCTTGAGGCTTATTTCGGCCCCCATCCCCCCCACACACAAACTGTGTTGGTTTCTCCTTCCGCCTTTGTGCTCCTAAAGCACTCAGTGTTTACCTGTCATCATACTTCATTGAAAGTACAAACTTGTCACTTGTCTGTCCACCCCAACTAAGCTTCTTGAGAGTTAGAACTTTGATGTCTCTTCCCAGCACAAGCGTTTTATGTGCATTTTGTTGAAGAACTTCAAATATGATCTAAAAAATCATGACTCATTTGTATTCCAAACCCCAACCTCTCCCTTGAGTTCCCAGCTGACAGCAATTACAGACTGAGCTTAGTTGGAATTCAGTAGCACACATGGCTTTTAACGATTTTTAAAATTTTGGTACTCTCAGCATCGCAAATTCACTGTGTCCAAAATAGAGTAGAATGTTGTTTCTACCCACCTATACTCTGCCATCCCCTTAAGTCCTTTTCCCATGCTCCACCACTCAACCCTTGCCTGTTGCAGTAAATGGCAGTTATGTCTTTCCAGTTGCTCACACATAAAACTAGGCTGCTACTCTGATGTGTTCGTTTTTCTCTATTCTGTATCTAATTCCTTAGCAATCGTGTCAGTTCTACCTCCAAACAGTACTCAGTATATTCACTGCTCTAATTCCAGCTTAAATCACCATCATCCTTTTCCTGGAATGCTGCATCAACCTTCTAATCACTCTTTCCTCCTCTTCCTTCCTCCCTTCTTCCTTCGTGTAAATCATCATTTCATCCTTCTGCTTAAAATCTTCTCTTGTTTTCTTATTACACTTAAAATGGCAAACTCTTACCCTTGAGCCCTGCGGAATTTGGCTGCCATCAGTCTCTCCCACTTCACCTTCTGCCTCCTTCACACTCTAGCCCCGCTCACTTTTTCATTCCTCAGGCTTCCCAAGCTCAATTGCATCTTAGAGAATTTGTTCTTGCTGTTTCTTCTGCCTGGAATACGTGTTTCCCAATCTTTATAGGACTATCCTTACCTGTAGGTTTCATCTCAGATGTCACATCTAAGAGAGGTTTTCCTTGACCACTGTAGCCAAAGCAAATGTTGATCACGGAAGGAAAAAGGGAATGAATGAATGGAGTGGTGCAGAGTTGATAATTTAAGGCTAATTCACTACATATTTCCAAGCAAATCGATTTGTAATGCTTTTCCTGCCTAAAATTTATAAGCAGATTCACAAATACTTGGTTGACAGGTTTTAGATATCATTGTGGCTCATCAGCTTATATGTTGTTGGGGCCAGAATCTATACTTACACTTCATTCCAATTTGATTTTACAGAAGAGTTGGGGTTTTTATTTTTCTTTTAATTAAGAGGGCTGTGAAATTATTACCTATAACTCTGAATCTCGTTTAATTCCTCCCAATAGGATTCAAGATGGATTGGCATCAAAGTTCACTTCTTTAACAAAAGTGCTTCATGAGTTTAATCAAATATTGGAGAATGGTAGGCTCCATGGAAGCCCTTTACAAAAACTTGTGATAGGAAGTTTTGATGATGAACAGACTTTGCAACAACCTGAGTTGCAAAATGAACCAATTTTACAATGCTTCCAGAATGCAGTTAGTGAAACAAAGATGAAGATATCAGTCTTCTCCCAGGGAGTGAAGAACAGGAGTGTGAAGAGGATGATTCAGAGACAGAGGCTAGTGGCCAGGAGGACCTAGAAGATTTAGAGGAGGAGGAGGAAGTGTCAGATATGGGTGGTGACAATCCTGATGTGAGTGAGAGAGCAAACTCAAGCAAATGCGATCTGAGGAAAAGCCCAGTTTTCAGTGCTGAGAATTCTGACCTTGACTTTGGTATCAACAAATTTGGAACAGCAGAGCAAGGTACAAAACAAAACCAAGAGAAAAGTCCACAGTAGACGAGAAATTCTTCCAACTCTTTGAAACGAAGGCTTGTTTAGAAAACAGAGGAAAAGAAGAGGAATGAAAAGATGATGATGATGGTGAGGTGGACGATACTGATTGTTTTTTAAGATAGTGATTCTGATGAAGGTGAAGGGGGGCTGTTTGGAAGTAAAAAACTTAAAGTTTTGAGAGGAGAGAGCACTTTTTTCCTCCTCAAATTAGCTTTTGTTCTGTTTTTCTAGGAGAGATGTAATTGTAGTTAGAAAATTTAGAGCTAAGAAATACTGTGCTCTATCTTATCAGTTATAAATGAATCTGTACTTCCATTCAGTTTATGTTTCATTTGTTCTTCTAATAGTTTTATAGTAATGCTTTTAGTTGCCAATTTCACCTAATAACTATTTTTGGCTTATAGTATTATTAAGTTGGAAAGTAATGTAGACATACAGTATACATACAAATATATATGCATGTGTTAGTGATGTATTTTTCTATTCCTAATTAATAGTTAAAAAAATATTTTTATTTTAGTCAGGTAAAAAAAAGTTCCAGAAATGTGAAGTACAAAGATTTTTTGGATCCAGTTGAAAGTGATGAAGACATGGCAAGTGACCATAATGATGAGCTGGGTTCCAACAAGATGATGAAATTGCTGAAGAAGAAGCAGAATAACTAAGCATTTCTGAAATGTGAGTATTTTCAACCATCCTTTACAATGTGAGCTAGAATTACCCAATTATGTATCTGTACTTGTGGTTTTCACATATGTTTGTTTTAAGAAGTTAGATTCTCTCCTATCAGATATTCTCAAGATAGCCAGAGAAAAGTCTCTGGATTTAAAGGGACATTAGAGATCAATTAATGAAGAAAAATATTACTGGCAGTAGCAATCAAACCTTTCTTACCAGGAACTTTGATTTGGTTTTGTGCCCCAAAAATCCTGTTATTTTTGTGAGATAGGAGGTTTGTATTATAGATTGATGAATAATTTATTTTCTATATATTGGACACTTTTTGTTCTGTTTCTTCCATAGCATTTCACTGAAATGATACCTTCTCTTCCTTAATACCTGAATAATTTTGGAAGTTCTGAGTATTTGGTTGCATTAGGCGTATAAAAGAAGAACTTTATTAAGGGAAAATATATTTCCTTTTGTTTTTCTAATGGAAAGCAGAATATTTCTTTTGATAAGAGCTTTGGTAGTGTAGGGATGAAGATGATGACCTGGAAGAAAGTGAAGACAGTAAACAATGTAAAGAAAGCTTGAAAAGAGTGACCTTTGCTTTGCCAGATGATGAGGCAACTGAAGATGCAGGTGTTTTAAATGTAAAGAAAAATTCTGATGAAGTTAAATCCTCTTTTGAAAAAAGACAGGAAAAGGTAATTAGGAATTTAAGGAAGTTTTAATATGCTTGACATGATTGTGGAACTCAGACTACTAACAAATATTCCCTATTTTTCTTTTTTCTTCTTTTTTTTGATGGAGTCTTGCTCTGTCACCTAGGCTGGAGTGCAGTGGTGCAATCTCGGCTCACTGCAGCCTCTGACTCCTGGGTTCAAGTGATTCTGCCTCAGCCTCCTGAGTAGCTGAGACTAGAGGTGCATTCCACCATGCCTGGCTAATTTTTGTGTTTTTAGAAGACATGGGGTTTTACCGTGTTGGCCAGGCTGGTCTCGAACTCCTGACCTCAGGTGATCCTCCTGCCTCGGCCTCCAAAAGTGCTGAGGTTACAGGTGTGAGCCACTGTACCTCAGCCTTCCCTATTTTTCTTATACCTATTAACCATTCTTTGAAAACAAATATCTTGGCCAGGTGTGGTGGCTTACGCCTATAATCCTAGCACTTTGGTAGTCTGAAACGGGAGGATCACTTGAGCTGAGGAGTTGAAGACGAGCCTGGGCAACATAGTGAGACCTTGTCTCTACAAAAGATACAAAATTAGTGGGGCATGGTGGTGTATGCCTGTAGTCCAGCTACTCGGGTGGCTGAGGCGGGAGGACCACTTGAGCCCAGGAGGTCGATGCTGCAGTGAGCTACGATCATGTCACTGCTCTCCAGCCTGGGCGGTGGAGCAAGATCCGGTCTTCAAACAAACAAACAAACAAACAGAAAACTGAAAATATTGCTGCTACTCTCTAAAGCAAAAGCACGCTATATAGAGATGCCACATGGAAAGATCTGATTTGCAAAAATCAGTGCCTGCATTACCCAGCCTATAGCTTTCAATGTGGGGACTGTGTGTAAAATGGTTGTTTCTTTTCTCTCTCCTTATGTCTTTATATGTATAGCATGTCTCTCCTGACAAAGCTGTCCTGAGAGCCTCTTGTAACTGTTTTCACTGCTCTGGAGGATACCGCCTGTGTCTTTAAGGTGCTCCACAGATTTTGGTGAGTGCAAAAAATAGCTGTAATTTTAATTAATACCATAACAAACATATCTTCCAAAGTATGTCTGATTTCAGACAAGTGAAATTTCATTTAAATTTAGTAGATGTAGTCTGGCTCCAATAATTTGGCTATATTATTTATCCAATCTTAACATTTTATTATAATAAAAATAAGAATAGTGCCAGGCATAGTAGCTGACACTTGTAATCCCAGCACTTTGGGAGGCTGAGGAGGAAGGATTGCTTGAGCCCAGAAGTTTGAGACCAGCCTGGGCAACATGGTGAAACCCTGTCTCCACTAAATTTTAAAAAATGAGCTGGGCATGGTAGCGTGAGCCTATATTCTCTGCTACTCGAGGGGCTGATAGGGGATGATCACTTCAGTCCAGGAGTTCAAGGCTGCAGTGAGCTATGATTGGACTGTGGCACTTCAGCCTGGGCAACAGAGCTGGAGAATAGGCAAATAAATGATAACAAGAATATCAAAAGAATTATTTTTAAAATCTGCAAATCTAAATTAAATTCATCATTGTCAGATTGTCCCTAGAAGATAAATTCTAAGAAAAAAAAAAACATCAAGTATCAATGAGTTAGTGTCCTCCCATCCCACTCCTCCTACCCTCCCCCCACAAAAAAGAAAGAAAGGTTTGGTTTTGCTTTGAAATTAAATCAGACCTTCAAGTGAAGTTTTCAGTAAATCACGAATAATTTATTGCAATTTCCACATGTAAAGAATAAAGTAGAACTTTCAAACCTTTTTTTGAAACTGTTAGAACATGAAAACCCAAACCTGACAAAGGTACCTGGCAAAGGTAGCATTAAAACACACTCTCTCTCATTCATGACTCATGACGCAGACGTAGCCCAGTGGAAAAATTATGCCACACAACCACGTGAACCTTATTCTTTGGAATCACTATTAGAAGATCTGGTATGATTCCTGGTTGCAAGACGTTAAGGAGAAAATACATGGTTCCCTCCATATATGTTAGAAAGACATTTGATAAAATTCAATATTTACTTCTATTTTTTTTTTTTTACTCCTAGTGGATTATAAACACATCTAGCCAAAAGCTGCCATCATGCATGATGGGTGAAATTCTACAAACATCCCTTTAAGATCCGGAATAAGGTAAAAGGTCCAGTGTTACAGTTATCCCTGTTAATTAACACTAACAGTTATTAACCACATAAGCCAGTGAAACTACAAAAGATAAGAGATTAGGAAAACTGGCAGGAGCCATGGTTCACACCTTTAATCCCAGCACTTTGGGAGTTCAGGAGCTCACAGCACTTGAGCTCAGGAGTTTGAGACCAGCCTGGGCAACGTGGTAAGACCTCATCTCTGCAAAAAAATACAAAATGAGCTGGGCGTGTTATATGCACCTGTGGTCCCAGCTACTTGGGAGTCTGAGGTGAGAGGACTGCTTGAGCCTGGGAGGCAGAGGCTGCAAGGAGCTGAGATGGTGTAACTGTCCTCCAGCTTGGGCAACAGGGCAAGACTCTGTTTCAAAAAAAAAAAAAAAAAAAAAAGATTAGGGATACCAAAATGAAAATACTAGTGTTTGGAGAGAAAACTGAATGGATAAACTGATTCTATATGGAGAAAATAAGAGAATTCTCTAAGGTAGCTGGAAAAGCTGGCATTTTATACACTGAAGTCATAATTGTTGTCTTTTGGAAGTTAGAGATAATAAGAATTTGAATTTAGAGTCAAAAGTTTCAAGCTCCATCAAATACTAATATCCTAATCAAAGAATTACTCGGCCGAGCCTGGTGGCTCATGCCTGTAATCCCAGCACTTTGGGAGGCTAAGGTGGGCGGATCATGAGGTCAGGAGATCCAGATCATCCTGGCTAACACGCTGAAACACCATCTCTACTGAAAATACAAAAAATTAGCTGAGGGTGGTGGCGGGCGCCTGTGGTCCCAGCTACTCAGGAGGCTGAGGCAGGAGAATGGTGTGAACCCAGGAGGTGGAGCTTGCCATGAGCCTAGATCATGCCACTGCACTCCAGCCTGGGTGACAGAGTGAGAGACTCCATCTCAAAAAAAAAAAAAATTACTTAACTTTAGGATGCTCTAATAATCAAAATTGATAGTGGCTTGTGAACGGATAGATCACTTGAGTAGAATAGAGCCTAGAAATAAACCCAAATGCTTCTACGGGAGGTTAGTATATTATAAACATGACATTTTAAATCAATGAGGAGAAGAAATCATTTGCAGCTCACCCCACCATAGGCAGCAGGAATAGGAAATCACTGGCAGAATAAAAAGACAGTAAGAACAGAATTGTAGAACAGTACATTTCTTGCTTCCCCACTTTTCAAAGTATTTTTTGCTTTTACACAAGTATAAGTGTAATATTATTTTCTAAGTGTATACTCATTCTTTTGTCTCTTTCTTAGATGAATGAAAAAAATTATATCTTTTGAAAAAGAGGTGTTAGAATAAAGCCTCGGCAGCGTCAGGGGGCAGTGACAGCACAGAAGAGGCCAGAGAACAGCCTCCTGGAGGAGACCCTGCGCTGTGACCATGCTGTCCGGATGGGTTCGGTGCGCTCTTCTACAGAGTGTTCAATTCTGTGCTTTTTCTTTAGTTCCCTTTCATAGAAACATTTGGGGTGATGTTTCTTTTCCCTCAACTTTTTAGTTTAAAAACTTGCAAACACAGAAATGTTGATAAAATAATACAGTGAACATCTGTATGCTATTCAACTGGATTCACTAGTTAACGTTTTGTCATATTTGTTTTCTCTCTTCCGTGTATGAAAGATTGTATATGTGCCCTTTTTCCCCCTGAATCATTTCAAAGTAAATTGCCAGTATCAGAGCATTTCACTGTTAGGTACTTTTGCAGCTATCTTCTAAGAACCAGGACATTCTCCTATATAATCACAATACCATTGATCTCCCCAAAAAATTTAACATCAATACACTAATGATACATGACATGTAGATTATAATCAGCTTTCTTGCAGTAATCTGTTCAGAAGGCTTGCATCCTGTGACCATCCACTGATTAAATTTTGAACTCTAATTTGAAACCCTTGTCATCTCACTGCCTTCTTTCTTATACCCATTAAGTTAAAATGAGCTCTCATCTTATTTCAGTGGAAAAGAGAATGGAAAAGAGGGGAAGAGTCCCTAGGTACCTGGGATAAAGTATGAACACTTACTACCCTACGTATTCTAGTTCTGTAGTTTTCAAACTCCAGGGAGCATCTCAAGGCTTATTAAAGCACCGATAGCTGTCCCTCTTGCCCACTTTCTGATTCAGGAGGTGTGGGGCTGGCCCAGGAATCTGCATGTCTAACAAGTTCCCACGTGTTGCTGATGGTGAGGGTCTCAGGACTACAATGCAAGAATTAGTGGTTTAGTGGATATCTACCTAATGAATACATGCTGTATTTCCTTTAGCACCTGTGATTACAGAGGAAACACCTTTCAACTGGAAGATATCATTAAACAGGATAAGATATCAGGTCAGTAAGAATTAAATGTAACTTAATTGAAATGTCACTGAAATTTTTAGAAATAATATGTCAGGCCTGGCACAGTGGCTCATGTCTGTAATCCTAGCACTTTGGGAGGCCAAGGCAGACATATCCCTTGAGGTCAGGAGTTTGAGACCAGCCTGTCCAACATGGTAAAACTCTCTCTTTACTAAAAATACAAAAATTAGCTGGGCATGTTGGTACATGCCTGTAGACCCAGCTACTCAGGAGGCTGAGCCAGGGGAATCGCTTGAACTCGGAAGATGGAGGTTGCAGTGAGCTGAGATGCACCACTGCACTCCAGCCTGGGCAACAGAGCGAGACTCCATCTCAACATAAATAAATAAATAAATTAATTAATTAATTAAAAAAATAAAGGGAGGATGGGGCAGCTTTGCATACTGCATGGCCTGAAAATGGGCTGATTTCCCTCAAGAGGCAGGGATTTAAGCTCTCTAGCCTACATGGGATATATACAGGAGAAAAAAGAAGAAAAAGAAAAGAAATGTAAATATAATCCCCCTGATTATAAAGGAAATCACATTCTTTTTGTAAAAATTTGGATGACAAAACATAAAGAATATATCTTCAATTTTGCCACTCAACACATTCTGGTTTGTTGCTTTTTACACTTTTTATGCCTAGAAGCATTTTAAAAAGGAGAATTGTAATATATGGTCTTTTGTCACTGACTATATTTTAAGCATGTTTCTATGGGAGAAATACATCCTGGCATCATCATTTTTAATATCTGCATGTATGTTAAGTGAATCGTTGCCACCCCAGAGTGAATTTCCTTCCATATACATTTTAATGGACTCGAGTAAGGATTTTTGCACCAAATTCATAGAAGTAGAATTTCTAGAGGAAAATAATATAAAACAGTTTTAGGAATTTTAAAAGAAATGTTCAAATGATCTTGTAGGATTATTGGTTCAGTTTATACTCCCACCAACAGGGACAGAGCTCCAGGTTCCCCCTTCCATTTGTCATCTTTGCTGCTCTTTAAGCAGAACATCTCATTGTTTTCATTACATTTCTTTGATTTCTAGTGCTTTTGAATCTTTTTCATATGCTCATTGGCCATTTTTTTTTTCTTGTGGGAAGTGCCGGTTTCTCCATTGCCCATTTTCTGCTGGAAATCATTCATTTTTTTTTTCTGAGTAATTTTAAAGATTTCTTTATAGGCTAAGGATACAAGCCTTTTATCTGTCATTGAAGTTACAAAGACTTTCTCCCAGTAAGTAATTTGTCATTTCACTTTATTTATTTATTTTTGCTAGCAAAGCACCAAAGTCAAATTTCACTTTTTATCCTGCTGAATGAAAACATTTTAACTTAGTGATTTTAGTGGAAACAGGAGCAGGACAGAATGTAATATCTAGATCTCACTCTGTCACCCCGACTAGAGTGCAGTGGCATGATCATAGCTACTGCAGCCTCAAACTCCTGGGCTCAAGCAATTTTCCCACCTCAGCCTCCCAAGTAGCTCTAGGTGTGTGTCGCCATGCCCAGCTAATTTTTAAATTTTTTGTAGAGATGTGAATTCGCTATGCTGCCCAGGCTGGTTTTGAACTCCTGACTTACTGCACCTTGGCTTGCCAATATGCTGGGAGTACAGGCGTGAACTACTGCTCCCGGCCAAGAGCTTACTTTTGTTTGCTAGGAGTGTTCTTGGTTTTTTTTTTTTTTTTTTTTTTTTTTGTATTTGAGGCTTTCATGCTAGTGCTGAAGTATTACACTCACCATCTGAGGTTTACAGGACTTTTGTTTTAATATTGAACAGAGGGAACTGTTTAGTTTTGCATCTTTGCAGGTGGACAAAATGTGCCTACCAGGACTCTGCTTTGTATCCATTGAAAAGCAAGAAGTAATACAGTAAAACTTTGCCTGCCTAGAGGCTTTGGGAGAATGGAGTGTTCTGGTTTAATTCTATTAACTTGGAAGGATGAAGGTGAAAACAATTCAAAACTTTAATTTCCTATTGAATGCAATGTGAAAATATAGCCAGTGATTCCACTTTTCTTCTCTAGTAAGTTTGGACGTTCAGATCTACTTGGTCTTTTATCATAGAACTCCTAGTGTGCCTGAGTCTTACATTGTGAAGATCCTTTTCTAAAACTTTGGATGTAAGAGGATATAAATGATATTGGATGAGATCAGGCTGGATGAGAACTGATACCTGTAAATATACTTTGTAGACTAAATCTCTGATTGCCACCTGCTTTCTTATTAACTCATAAAAATAAAACACATTGGCTGAAGGGTGGAAGTAGGAAGGAGATTTATGTCTTTTAATTGCACGTCATTGTTTCATATCGAGACAGAACTTATAGTATCCCTGGCTTTGGACCTACAGAAGGAAACACATTTTTCTACCTGCTGTATGCCAGCGGTTCCTGAACACCTGGAGGGCTTATTGTAGCACGGATTGCTGGGCCCTACTCCAGAGTTTCTGAGAATTTACATGTATAAGACATTCCCAGGTGCTCCTAGTCCAGAGACTATATTTTTGAGAACCACTCTTATATACTAACTATAAATTGTAGAACTTTAGAAAAAAGCTTACTTTGGTCTGGGATAAGAAGCACACAGGTAATGGAGCAAATCATGAAAAAGTCAACCCTTGATCCCAGGTAGCAAGCACTACACAGTGACAGAACACAACTCTTGGTTTTCATGATTGCAAGTCATAGCCAAGTATCAAGTGAGAAATTCAGTTTCATTTTCAGGGCTTACAGAGGCCAGGTGATTCTAGAAAAATAGGATTTAGTGATTAACCTCATGAGAGTAGGAGTTATTTATGTCCTTTTTCTCTCCCCCATCACTTAACATTTAGCCTTATTTTAGAACGATCCTGTATTTGTTTTAAACTTGTAAAGAATGTTGAGTGCTTATTAAAGAAAGCTTTCCGTGTGTGTGTGTGCATATATATGTATGTAGGTATGTATTTAGAGACAGAGTTTCGTTGTGTAGCCCAGGCTGAAGTGCAGTGGCATGATTTTGGCTCACTGCAACCTCCACCTCCCAGGTTCAAGGGATTCTCTTGTCTCAGCCTCCCAAGTAGCTAGGATTACAGGCACCTGCCACCGTGCCCAGCTAGTTTTGTATTTTTAATAGAGACAGGGTTTCATCATGTTGGCCAAGCTGGTCTTGAACTCCTGAACTTAGGTTATCCACCCACCTCAGCATCCCAAAGTGCTGGGATTACAGGCGTGAGCCGCCACACCCATCTCAAAAGCTTTGTGTTTTTAAGGATGTTAGACAGGTTTCTTGTTTTTTTTTTAAACAAACCTTAACAATAATGTAGGCAAATAAGAGAAAGTTTTTCCAAAAAAGAGAAATGATTGTGATTATTTTATCTCATTGGAATGTTGGATAATATAGTCTACTTTATCAATCATCAAGCACACTATAAAATTTCTATTTTAATAGGATTTGTACCTCAATTGATGTAATACAATTTTTAAAGTGAAAGCCAGCCCCGCGCCTGTCCTGGAGTGGACCGGAACAGCAGTTGCATGGGCAGCTTTCCATGTGACACTACAGGTCCTTCATGACACACTGCTGTGCCATGTCTGCCCCCCCACCCCCCACCTCCCAGTAAGAGCTCTGTCTTCCTCTTTCTATAGGAAAAGAAGGCAAGCCACCAACATCAGGATGCCCTAAGGAGGGAGCTAGAGGTAAGTGGAGGGTGTGAAGTTCCCTTCTGTCCTCTGGAGAAGGTTTCTTTGCTTCTCTTTCAGCACTTGCTTGTCTTTTCTCCCAAAGGCTCAGGTTCCTACCATACGAATCCTTACATGTGAGAAAACTGAGCTTCAGACGGCACTCTATTACAGCCAGCGTGCTGTCCAGCAGTTGGAAGGTGGGAATCTGGCACCCGGTCATCCTTCAACCTGGCACTTTGACAGGCCTTTGTGGGGAGTCCTTTGGGCCGCATCTGAATATCTCTCATTCCAGGAGAGTCCAGGGATCTGGTGAGAAGCCTCCATGATTCATGGAAGTTTGCCGGAGAGTTAGAGCGGGCTCTCTCTGCTGTCGCTACACAGAAGAAGAAGGCTGACAGGGTGAGTCCAACCACCTGCCCCATCCCCTGGGAGCCCGGCTTCACAGATGGAGGAGTGAGCCTAAAAGTCCCTTCTGCAGGATGGAGTGTCCTGCCCAGAAAACAGCATGGCCATTTCTTGCTGCTTTTGTGTGTGGTGGTTAGAGGCTGACAGGGGCTGAGTCAGCTGCTGTGGGTGAGTTGGGGGGTGCTGTGGGGAGCAAGCACTGGACATAGAGCTCGCAGGCCAAGTGCCCGCCCTGCCCATACTTGACTGTGGCCTTGGCCAAGTCCCAAGTGGCGGTTAGGATACTTGTACCATAAAGGTACAGAAGAGTAGCTTGAGTATGTTATTATTTGTGTTGAGAGAGAGAGCACGTATATGTGTGTGTGTGTATTATGGTAATATACATAAAACATATTTGTAAGGATCATGAAAAACTCAGGAGAGAGGAACAGTGTTGGGGGGAGATATTTCCCTTCTGTACTTTCTGAGTTTTGGACAATGCGAATGTATCATCCTTTCAAAAAGTCAATAAAAGATTAATGTCCTCCTTCTTACCTGTGCTGCTACCCCCAGTGAAAGAACAGAGAATCAGATATATCTGGGTGTTGAAATCTCAGCTCTACGTGATCTTAGGCAAGCACTTAACCCTTTTTTTTTTTTTTTTTTTTTTTTGAGATGGAGTCTCACGCTGTTGCCCAGGCTGGAGTGCAGTGGCGTGATCTCGGCTCACTGCAAGCTCCGCCTCCTGGGTTCACGCCATTCTCCTGCCTCAGCCTCCTGAGTAGCTAGGACTACAGGCGCCCGCCACCGCGCCCGGCTAATTTTTTGTATTTTTTTTAGTAGAGACGGGGTTTCACTGTGGTCTCGATCTCCTGACCTTGTGATCCGCCCGCCTCGGCCTCCCAAAGTGCTGGGATTACAGGCTTGAGCCACCGCGCCCGGCCGGCAAGCACTTAACCCTTAATACCCCATGTTTTTCATCTACACGATAGAGGTAACAATGGTAACTGTCTCCTATGGAGGTTGTGAGGATGAAATGGGACTGTTAGCGCAGTGCCTGGTGAAGCAGTCAGTAAAGGTTCCAACAGTGGTAGTAATAACAGTAACAACCATAGCAATATTATCTGATCTCTCTGCACCCCCGTTTGCCAGCTATAAGTTCAGTCTCTTTCCCTGTCTCTTCCACCTTTACTGAGTTCTTTGAAAAACAAATGAGGGCCGGGTGCTCTGGCTCACGTCTGTAATGCCAGCGCTTTGGGACGCCGAGGCGGGCAGATCATCTGTGGTTGGGAGTTCAAGACTAGACTGACCGACATGGAGAAACCCTGTCTCTACTAAAAATACAAAATTAGCCGGGTGTGGTGGCACATACCTGTAATCCCAGCTACTCAGGAGGCTAAAGCAGGAGAATCACTTGAACCCGGGAGGCAGAAGTTGTGGTGAGAAGAGATTGCGCATTGCACTCCAGCCAGGGTAACAAGAGCCAAACTCTGCCTCAAAAAACGAACAAAAACAAAAAGAAAAAGAAAGAAACAAAACAAAGAAAGAAAAACAAATGAGACCCTGGGCTTGGAAGTGCCTTGAGAGCATGTCAGGTGTGACTGGGAGTGGGGAGTGGTGTGTGGACTGGTCACTGTGGCTGTTGTTCCTGGTCGGCCAGCCGCTCCTCTACCTGCTCTGTCCTGACTTCACCTTTCTCTATTTGCAGTACATCGAGGAGTTAACAAAGGAGAGGGACGCCCTGAGTCTGGAACTGTACAGGAACACGTAGGATGGGGGACGGTGGGATGGGAGGTCTGGGGGCTCTTAGTGTGGGGGGTGTGCTGGGAGGTGGGGGTACAGGTGAGCATGGTGAGAGGCTCATACAGGTTTTCATGTGTGCACAGGGAAGCTCTAGTGCCAGCTGTGCCACTGACTCATGGGGTAGCCTCAGGCAACTCATGTCTTCTCTCTGGCCTGCCACCTGTGATTTTTAATTCCTGGGGTCCCATCCAATGCCACGGTTCTGTGGTTGTGGGGTGAAAGTAGAGGGTTGATCACCAAAGCAGTCCTTTCTGTTCTTCGTTCATTCCTTTATCTACTGCCTCTGGTCATAGCATAACCCATGAGGAGCTGAAGGAGAAAAATGCCGAACTACAAGAAAAACTTCAACTTCTAGAATCTGAAAACTCTGAGATCCAGCTCAATGTAAAGGAGCTAGAAAGGAAGCTGGAGAGGGCCAAGCTCCTGCTGCCACAGGCAAGTGGCTGCAGCCCCGGAGGTTGCAGGATTCCCATCTGGCTGGGACCATGGTCTAGGGATCAAGCGGGATATGGGGAGGCTCCAGCCAAGAGCTAGAAAATTTGGGCCCTTGTTCTGGTCCCACCATAGAATCCTCTAGAGTGTGCTAAAAATCTGCAAATTGGGGCCCTGCCTGGGGAATCGCAATCTCAGAGTAGGGATTAACAAAATATTTTTTAAAGGATCATAGATGAAAACCATTGTTTGATAGATTACATTTATATGACTATCCCATGAGTCTGTTTCCTTCTGAGGTTCAAACCAACACTTTCACTGTTCCAGCAGCAGCTGCAGGAGGAGGCTGACCACCTGGGTAAGGAGCTGCAGAGTGTGTCCGCGAAGCTCCAAGCCCAGGTGGAAGAGAACGAGTTGTGGAACCGCCTGTACCAGCAACAGGAAGAGAAGATGTGGAGGCAGGAAGAGAAGATACGGGAGCAGGAGGAGAAGATACGGGAGCAGGAGGAGAAGATACGGGAGCAGGAGGAGAAGATGCGGAGGCAGGAGGAGAAGATATGGGAGCAGGAGGAGAAGATGCGGAGGCAGGAGGAGATGATGCGGGAGAAGAGGGAGATGATGCGGGAGCAGGAGGAGATGATGTGGGAGAAGGAGGAGATGATGCGGGAGCAGGAGGAGAAGATGCGGGAGGAGGAGGAGAAGATGTGGAGGCAGGAGGAGAAGATGTGCGAGCAGGAGGAGAAGATGTGGAGGCAGGAGGAGATGCACGAGGAGAAGGAGAAGATGAGGAGGCAGGAGGAGATGATGTGGGAGAAGGAGGAAAAGTTACGGGAGCAGGAGGAGAAGATTCGAGAGAAAGAGGGGAAGATGCGGGAGCAGGAGGTGAGGCTGTGGCAGCAGGAGGAGAAGATGCAGGAGCAGGAGGTGAGGCTGCAGGAGCTGGAGGAGAGGCTGGTGGAGCGGGGGGGGGAAGGCCGAGCTTTGGGGGAGCAGGCGGAGGTGGGTGCAAACCCTGGAGATCATACAGAACGACCTCACCACAACTTAGCAGATGGTGGTTGGCTCCCTCTGCTTTTCCACCAGTCTGTGGCCTACAGTGTAAATGGTGGGAAGAAGGGTGTGAGATTTGAGGCTGGGGAGGGAGGCATGGGCCTCTAGGCAAGGGAGGCAGTGACTTAGGCCTGGAGGAAGGGGGAAGGGGCCAGGGGCCAGGGGCCTGGGCAGGTGACAGAGCCCCTCAGTGCCCTCACTACCCCGTTTATGGGCCCAGAATCTGGAAGCCAGCCACTGCCTACCCTGACACCTATCCTGCAGGTGGAGCTGACACTCAGAGGAAGAGGAGAGAGCCCCAGGAAGAGGGGGGGACTGTTAGCAGCGTAGGATTGAGGAGTTGCAGGAGACTTTTAGAACAGCTGGTCATTATGCCGACCGGGTATCCGCACTAAGTTCGGCATAGATATGGCGACCTCCTGGGAGTGGGGGAACACCAGGGTTGCCTATGAATGGGGGAACTGGCCCAGGGCAGAAATGGAGCATGTCAGAACTCCCGTGTTGATTGGTAGTGGGACAGCACCTGGGCAACGTAGGGAGATGTTGGCTTTTCAAAAAAATAAAAGTAAAGAACAGCTGCTGATTTCCCTCTGGGGAGGGGCTGGCCAGGGTTGCACAGTGAGGGTGGGGGCAGAGGTGGGTCAATTGTTACCTCCCTTGTTGGGTTGTCTGAGGAGCCCTCTGGCCACTCCCCACAGGAGATGCACTGGACAGGGAGGAGGTGGAGGAGGAGGAGGCACCTCAGCCCATGCCAAGCATCCCAGAGGAGCTGGAGAGCCGGGAGGCCATGGTGAGCCTGACTCTGCCTACCCCAGCTTTGCCGTCTCCCTTGGGCCCCTCCCAGACCCCCTTAGCTCTTGGTTTCCCGCCTTCTGATTTCTCCGGACCCTCTAAGTCATGCAGCATCTCTGCGGGGGTGGGTGTGAGGGGGGTGTGGGCACGGGTGTGGCAACTGAGCACCTTTCCCTCCAGGTGGAGCTGGTGTTTCCGCTTGTGAGCGACCGTAACCAGGGACGTGGTGGATTGCGGGCAGCTGCCCAGGACCCTGCGGAAGAGTCTGCACCAGGGACCCCGGTCCCTCAGGAGCTCGGGGCTGCCAACAAGCAGAGTGGTGAGTAGAGCCCTTGGGCGAGGGGGGCAGGCAGGAGCAGGGCAGGGCTCGCATGGTGCTCAGTTTCCTGCCTTTCTCCCTCCAAAGATCTCTACAGCAAGCCCTGCCTGCCATTCTTCTACCGCACACGTGACAAGAAGGCAAAAATAATAAACATCTAAAAGCCAGCATCGAGGCCTGGAGAAGAGTCAGCTGCCATGTGACTGTTTACAATATAGTCAGAACACAAACCTGGAAAAAAAAAAAAAAGAAAAGAAAATTTATTTATTTTAAATTGTGGCAAAATACTGGCCAGGCACGGTGGCTCACACCTGTAATCCCAGCAATTTTGGAGGCCGAGATGAATGGACCACCTGAGGTCAGGAGTTCAAGACCAGCCTGGCCAATACAAAAATTAGCCGGGCATGGTGGCGCATGCCTGTAATCCCAGCTACTTGGGAGGCTGAGGCAGGAGAATCGCTTGAACCCGGGAGGTAGAGGTTGCAGTGAGCTGAGATCGTGCCACTGCACTCAAGCCTGGGTGACAGAGCGAGACTCCTTCTCCAAAAAAAAAAAAAAAACAATTTTCTTGCTTATCTTCCTTACATGTGTGTTTCTATTGTTTTTGGGTTTTTTTGTTTTTTTTTCTTGTTCTTTCTCATTTAGTCTTGTCTTGTCTTACAGCGTTCCTAGTAAACTTTTATCTGCCTCCAGAGAGTATTGACTTTGACTTTATGGCACACAATTGGAGTAAGCGCAGATCACCTTCGTGTAGTTTGGGACTAAGCTGGTTCAAAGCAGGCTTTAGTTTTTGTGACAGCTGGTCTATTTTTTATTCATTTGGACTCCTAGGGGTGGCCCTTCCAGGGTCCCCACCAAGGTCCCATCTCCTTACTGGGACCCAAATTCTCATGAGGTCATTTCAGTCCTGTGAGTGCCAAACATTCAGCTAGGCTCTCCAGCCTCTTAACCACCACTTCAGACACAGTTTCTTAACCTCTTAGCCCTTTGTTGTTTACCAATCACCAAATGTGGGAAAAGCACTACATACTGTCAGGGTCACCTCCTAGGCCTGGTCACTCAAGTCCTGGCTTGAAGGTAATCGAAGGTCTCCAATTACCTTCAAATAGTTTTTCTTGGTGGGGGACACATTTTTGTCCAGGTTTTTTAACTGCTGTTGTGGGAGGCTAATCTATAACAAGCTACTCTGCCTTCAGTGAAAACCTTCATGTCTTTTTTTTTTTTTTTTTTTGAGATGGAGTCCCGCTGTTGCCCAGGCTCTAATGCAGTGGCATGATCTCTGCTCACTGTAACCTCTGCCTCCTGGGTTCAAGCAATTCTCCTGCCTCAGCCTCCTGAGTAGCTGGGATTACAGGCGTGTGTCACCATATCTGGCTAATTTTTATATTTTTAATAAAGACAGGATTTAACCATGTTTTCCAGGCTGGTCTTGAGCTCCTGACTCAGGTGATATACCCTCCTTGGCCTCCCAAAGTGCTAGGATTACAGGCGTGAGCCACTGCGTCTGGCCCATCTGTATTTTTAAAAATGTTTTTAATTTGAGGTATAATTCACATTCAGAGAAAAGCACAGATCTGCTTTACATTTTGATGAGTTTTAAGAAATGCATTACCCATGTTACCCACCTCCTTTGAAGATATAGAACATTCCTATCATTCAGAAAGTTCTCCTGTGCTTTAACCCTGTCCGGCACTCCCCCAGCAGCTGATGAATGTGCTGAGGACATTGGTACAGGATTCTGGCCTCCCCAGAGGAGCTGCTTTGAGAAGCCTGCCTCCCTTACCCAGCACTAAGTCCCTGCCTGCTCTCTCAAAATTTCCATCTTTAAACTGGTTGTACCTATAACCCTCCCTCATCAAGTCAATAGATAAACAAACCCTGAAAAAAAACACCCCTTCCTGGCCCGGCAGCCCACAACCTAATCTTTCCTGTAACCCCAAACTATCAGAAATGTCACTTGCCGGCTGGTTCACCCTCACTAGGGTGGCAGCTGTACAGGAGCAGCTGGGCTCACCCATTAGCAAGAAGCCAATAGCTGGACAGTGACACTCAGACCCCAGCCTGGGAGAGCCTGGCTGAAAGCCCCCTTCTTTCTGGTCCTACTGTGGAGACAGGGGGCGGAGCATCCACAACTCTACTGCCCTCCACATCCTTCAGCTGTGCTTCCTCCTGGGAGACGGAGCTGTTCATTCATTTGGCCAAAGCCTTCTTGAGGGCTGTAGGTTTGACAGGCTGAGTGTGTGGGGGCCACCGTGCTAGAGAGAGAGGCTGGTGTGTCAGAAGGCAGCCACCTGGCCAGAGGAGGGTCAACCCCCTTGGTGTCCTCCTTCCCCTGGCTGGACACAGCGCCCTGCACTCTCCACATGTGACTGCTCCCCTCAGAGCCGCTTCCAAGGGAGGGGTTCTAACCCTGTGGGTGGGGACACTGTGTTAGTTTACAGTGGGCCATGGCTCCCTCTGACATCTCCAACTCAGAGGCAGTGGAGAGAAGATGAGAAATTCCCTGCACCTCCTCCCTCAGCACCCACCTCTGCCCACATCCACATATGGAGACCCTGACGGTGGTCCCTGGGAGTGCCGCCATCTGTGCCTCCTTTCCATGCCTGCAGCAGCCATGCCCACTCTCCAGACCCTCACCCACCTGGCTCAGTAGGGGCTGCACTGCCCTGGGTCCTGCCCCTACACCTGGGCCTCTGTACCCATCAGTTCCCCCAGTCTGGTTCTTATTTCCCCCAACAAGTAGGGAGTCGGTAAGGTCACCTGCTGAGCAAGCTGGGGGAGAGAGTAGGGTGGGGCTGGGAGGATGAGGAGGAGAAGCTTATGGTCGTGCTGGAGACTCAGTGGACCAGAGTCTATGCAGGCCCATTGGCTGCCTAGCCATTGGTGATCCCGCTCCCACCCTCGTTTCTTCTTTGTTAACAAAACCATGACCGCATTAAATATTGGACACCTACAAACCTCATGGACCCTCCTCCAGCCTCCCCGCCATGCATTGGTGAGTCTAAGTCAACTCTAGTCATTTCATTCCTCCGGACACTGATTGCCTGGGGCTTGGACATGAGCTGCCTCTTCACCTGAGCCTGAGCCACACGTGTCCTCTGCACCTACCAACTGATGCACTGGGCCAGGGAGAGCTCCGTCTCGATGGAGATGAGCTGTGAGGAGCTGGTGGCTGGGTGGATCAGGTTGTTGTAATGAGTTTTGTTCAGAGGGTCGTCCATCAGCTTCTGCTCGGCATGGGCCACATGGCAGTCCCCTGGCTAAACACACAGACATGCTGGGCCCTTGTGCATCTGTCCCCCACTGCAGCTGACAGCTAAGAAGCGGGAGCCGAGAGGGCCAGGGAGCACAGGCACCCCGAGGGCCGGCTGAAGCATGAAGGCGCTGGCGGGCCTGGCTCTCCCTGGGGACTTCAAATGACATTCATGACAGAGCTCAGCTACCTCCTCCCATGCCACACCTCTTCCTCCTCCTCCTCCCTCAATCAATGAACAGCATCCCACGCTCTACACATCTGATACAAAACTAGTTGTCTCTTCCAGACTCCTCCCTCAGTTCATCCAAGTGGCCACCAAATCCTGTCTGTCCTCCCATCTCTACAGCTACACCCATGACCCTGCCTCCCCCGCCCTGTCCACCTTCTGTTCTCTCCACCCGCACTCTGTCCCCGCCATCCATGTGCCATACAGTGGCAGACTGGTCTTTCTACAGCACACTGGACTAGCGCCCTTCCCTGCCCACAGCTCTCAGAGCTGGAGGTGGAGTTGAAACTCACGGTTTGACATTCAGAGCTCTTTCCCCCTCGGCACTGGCTTATCCAAAGTGCTCACAGTGCGGGGCAGGAGCCCCTGACTCAAATGTGGGTGTGGTGCACAACTGGGTCATAGGCTTTCCCTCAGAAGAGACAGGGCTGAGATGGGGAGCTTTTCTGGGTTCAGAGTTAGACCCACAGAGTGCAAGGTTTCTCCGAGACACCAAATGGAGGGTCCAGCTGGCAGCTGGCTCCTGGTCTGGAGCTTCAAGGAGAGGTCTCAGCTCTGAGCCACATTCAATAGCCAGCTGAAATGCAGCCTCCTGCAGGGAGTCCCTGGAGCTTCCACAGCCTCAGATCTGCCCCTCTGCATACCCCAGAGCCCTTGCCAAGTGGCGTTTGGTTCTTCATGTCATCTCCCTCCCATGTCTGGGAGTAATGGTGAGGTGCAGGGACTTGAGCTTGTGTACTCTGGTGTCTTAAAGGAGAATGTGTCAAGTAGAGTGGAGGCGGCTTGGAAAGAGGGAGACTCAGAGGAGAGTGAAGATCACGTGACCAGGCGAGCCTGGGAGCAGGAAAAGAGAAGAGCGTGAGCAGAGGAAACTGCTGGGGCAGGGGAGCAGATGGGAGGATCAGGGAATGAGGGGGCTGGAGAGGTGGGGTTGGGGATGCTGGCGAGGGGCTTCCTGGCTCGCCAGGCTCAGGAGTCGGTTACATCCTCCCACAAGGACCAGCTCACCTGGTCGCCCCAAAGCCCTCCCTCTGTGGGTGGGCCCAGAGGGCCCAGAGGGCCCAGAACATAGATTACCCAATTGAGCAGGACTGAGGCAGACTCAGGTGGGTGCTGGGCTGGACTCCTGGCTGTGGGGAGCAGCCGCCACCGTACCTACTGCATCCACTTTCCAACTTGCTGCCCATCTGAGCAGATGCAATATTAGGCACCTTGTGAAACGTGCTCCTAGCGCACCTCTTGCCTGCTGCCCCTCCTGCAGAGTGCCTGGGCACTCCAGAGGGGACATGACCTTCCTGTGGAGGCTTGACCTAGATTCTGAGTCCTGCCTTGCATACCAGGGGCTGCTACCCCAGAGGCCAGCTGCTTGAGTACCATGGAAGCCTGTCTGTAGCCCAGGCTACAGCTGGGTCCATCCCACAGCCCTTCTTTAGTGCATCTATTTGGACTGACTGCTCATTTCATAGAGAGGGGTGTGTCTTGCCCCAGCCCATTTGGCATGTCTAAGGCAGCTGTGGGGACAGAATCTGCAGCTCCCAGGCCCCAGCCCTGCAATAGTAGGAGAGGCTGGACCCACATCTCTAAAGTCCCAACGGGCTGGTGCGAGCGGGCTCCTGAGTCCAGGGCTGCTCTGCAGGCTGTGGGGCTCATGCACCAGCTCTGAGCCCACTTGATGTGCTCAGGTTGCTCACCTTTGGGCCTGTCCTGCCTCTCAGGCATTCGGCTGACCCTGAGGGCGTCTCCCTCATCTTCACCACCAGCTATATTCGGAGTTATGCAAACATTACCACTACCCAATTTCCAAACATTTTCATCTCCCTAGAAAGAAACCCCATACACATTAGCAGTCACTCCCTATACCCATCTCCCACACTGTTGATCCCGGAAACCTCTGATCTAATTTCTATCTCTGTAGATTTGCCTATCCTGGACATTTCATATAAATGGAATCATACAAAATGTGCCATTTTCTGACTGGCTTTTCTTTACAGAGATTATAAATCAAATGCCAGAAGAGCCTAAGCTTAGGATAGTGTTTGTTGTACAACTTTGACAACTCAACTTTTTTTAAAGTTGAAATCTGACTGTGTCTGTATATGTAGCTTATTATCCTTAGGTGAACCTTACTTTGATTATTAAGAATTTTTTCCCTAGTATTATTGAACTGTTTCAATATTCAGCAGGAACCCTTCAGAGACAAAGAGCAGTAGGAATTTGGAACACATATTGACAAAATGAATGTAACTTAATACAGTAGTAGAGTCGACCACTTTTAGGTGTCGATGCTGCTGAAAGTGTATATTGAGGAAAAGTTTACTTATCCTACTTTTTGTGGAGGTGCTAGAAGTACTTCTGTCTTGTGTTATATTTCAAGAAACCTTTGCAGAGGTATTATGTGGTTGTACAAATGTACTTTCTTTTGACCTGAAAATGCAAAAACTTCCTTTCTTCCCACTTTCTGAGACTCTGCAACCTTAAAGGAAGAGTGGGGTACTTTAAAGGAAAGGTGGTGGTGGCTGGGTAATGGGTAGCAATGTCTACTGTATACTTCCTTTCCCAAAACAAGTCCCTGTCTACCGTCAGCATATCCAAAATGTGAAGATCAAGTGTAGTGTTAACTCATTAACTAATCACTAGACTTTGAGTGGTTGTGGAAGCAAAATCTCAGTGAGTGCCTGGAGGTCCTAATTCTGTTAAATCAGTAAGTGTACATTCTTTACAATACTCTCTTAGCCCAGTGGCAGATTTAAGGAGTGGAAGATAGATTTCTGTGTTTCAGAAATCAGACACACAAAGAGTAAAAATTTTTAATCCCATGATTCTTTGCCCAAGTTTAATTTTTTGGAGAGTTTTTCTTTAGATTTTCTTTCCTTTCCATTAAACTGTTACTTTGAAAGGTATCAGGGTTTGGGCAAAGCAAGTGGGAAAGACACTGGCTTGGATTCTCCAGGATAAGGGAGTGAGGAGGACTTCTTTCCCTCATTTTATTGTTGAATAATGTCATCATAACAATTATTAAGGTGAATAGTCTACAGTAGAAGTTTTTAGATGCCTTCTCTACAGAGTAATTTGATTTAGTCAGTGCAAGGATGCCTTTGCTTAGCTGGAATGGAAGATGTGCAGGCTGGAGTGGTCTTGGCAACTCTTCCGGGGGAAAATGCAGCATTTGGAAGGGTAGGAGGCAGAAGGAATCTCAGGCAAGGGAAAGGTGGGCAGAGACCCGGTGGACAGAACAGGTTGTGGTGGACTTGGTGTCCACATAGACCTCATCAGTGGTCTTAGCTTTTGTGTTTTCAAAATTACCACAGTTTGTGTTCTAAAACTGTCATCCCCTTGATTTTATTTTAGGCATGCTATCTGTGTATTTTGAAATTTAAAATAACAGTAAAGGAGAAATGAAATTATTTTGTTTGAGAAAAAGTTATGGTTAAAACATCTTGATCTAAATTTTTTTTTTTTTTTTTTTTTTGAGACGGAGTCTCGCTCTGTCGCCCAGGCTGGAGTGCAGTGGCGCGATCTCAGCTCACTGCAAGCTCTGTCTCCCGGGTTTACGCCATTCTCCTGCCTCAGCCTCCCTAGTAGCTGGGACTACAGGCGCCCGCCACCTCGCCCGGCTAGTTTTTTGTATTTTTTAGTAGAGACGGGGTTTCAGTGTGTTAGCCAGGATGGTCTCGATCTCCTGACCTCGTGATCCACCCTGCTCGGCCTCCCAAAGTGCTGGGATTACAGGCTTGAGCCACCGCGCCCGGCCTGATCTAAATAATTTTCTACAGGGAGATTTGATACATCCCCAGAAGCTGTCTTGGGTTCAGAAAACAGTCTTCAGACCTAGAAAGGACTTGAGGAGTCCCAGAGAGGAGCTGCATGGTCTGAACCATTTGATTCTCACAACAGAATAAGTAAAAACAATTTTAACCATGAAACCATGCAGATGTTCATATTCTGGATAGGGTAAGGTCATTGTCAGAGGAAAAACTTGGCCATCACAGGATGGGAGAGAAAGTTGAGTTGTAAAGAATCCTCCAATGCCATTTAAGGGAACATGTTCTTCTGCCCCTATTCTTTGGAACATTTAGGGCTAATTTCTTAGTTTTTGACATCACAAAAATTTCAAACTATTTTGTTCCAAGAGCCATTTCAAACAATTGACTACAATTTCAGAGCAATTACATGAGAGTAATACCAATAGAGTTTTTAAGTTACCCATAGTCCTGTATCTCTAACAATTATGTTCATGCTTGCATGTTCTCTTTTCATCTTTACTGTGTGCATACTTTCTTAGTAATGACGTGTAGACATTTTTTAAGCAGGAATAATTCTCGAGATAATTTTGTATGTTTTCTTTTTTCTTTTTAAGGTGTGTATTGGGTGGAGGAGCATTATGCATGAAACTTCTCACAAAACAGGTGATTATTTTCTTATAATACCCAATTTTCACCCTCAATAGAGTGTTTTGATTATGTAAGTTAGATTGTAAGTAGAAGGTTCTCTTAAAGAAATTTTAGTGTTTTTTTTTTCATAACTCCTACTTTCAAGGATGAAAAAGGTAAACCGGAAAAATGAGATTGTACTTGGTGCTGAATCTATGCCAGGATAGGCATTAAGAGTGACCATTATTTAAGGTTCTAATTTGCTCGTGTTGGGCACTGAGAAAATTGGTTTGTTGCTTTTTGTGAGATTCTAGAAATGTTCCAATTTTACTTTTCCCCCTTGTCTCCAGACTTTAAACACCGATCTGCTGCTGTTGAGGCATATGCCATTTTGTTAGGCCTTCTCAAGTGGGAATCAGGAATGCTGCTGTGTTCTAGAGATGTTTTGTTCTTCCTGTAGGGATGAAGCAGTGCCTACTCGATAATTGGTCATTGTTCAAAGAAATGCCTCCTGACTCAAAGGCAAAGCCAGAGTGCAGCTTGGAGCAAAGAAGGTACTTCTCTTAAGAATTTTACATAAACCATAAGATATATTTTGTATTACTTTGTGAGCCTTCTTCCTGTCTTGATTTAATTCTTTTTGAGAGAATTCATTTCATTTTCATTTGGTTTGTTTTCTTCTTTTTTTTTTTTTTTTTTTTTTTTTGAGGCGGAGTCTCGCTCTGCCGCCCAGGCTGGAGTGCAGTGGCCGGATCTCAGCTCACTGCAAGCTCCGCCTCCCGGGTTCACGCCATTCTCCGGCCTCAGCCTCCTGAGTAGCTGGGACTACAGGCGCCCGCCACCTCGCCCGGCTAGTTTTTTTTTGTATTTTTAGTAGAGACGGGGTTTCACCATGTTAGCCAGGATAGTCTCGATCTCCTGACCTCGTGATCCGCCCGTCTCGGCCTCCCAAAGTGCTGGGATTACAGGCTTGAGCCACCGCGCCCGGCCTGGTTTGTTTTCTTCTTGTTGCAAAGACGAGCTATAGAAAAAACAGAAGTATAGGAAAATTGCAGATACTAACTGATAATCACTTAATGATTTAGTACCTGCTTGTTTAGTCTTTGTTATATTTACTGAAGACAAACATGGCGACAGTTGTAAATTTATTATTGGTATGTATACCCTAGTAAGTTAAAAGTTATATGTACTTTGAAGTTTTGCAAAATTGAGTTCATATTATGGAATTAATTCCTGATGAACTTTTATGTGCTAGGCACTAGTCTTTTTATTTATGGATTGATTTTTACTTTTTTTTCCCCTCTGTGCCTATGCTTACCAAGTCTTTTTAATTTTTACTTTTTATTAATTCTTTCAATCCTCTTAATAACTTAAAAAGAGGGTATTACTAATATCTGCATCTTGTAGATGAGGTAACTGAAGGTAGGTAACTTATTCAAGGTCACAGGCAGCAGAGCAAAGATTAAAACCAGAAAGTCTGGCTGCCCAAGGCCCAACCGAGAGGAGCTGAGAGCACGCCATGGGACAGAAGGATGTTGTTCAGGCCGGTTTTCTGTTCAGTTAACATGAAATGCAGGCTGTAACCTTAATTCTAGGACATTACCGAGAAAGTCTTCCAAAGCCATAGCTTTACCATGACCATGACTTTTAGCAATAATTTTTGGTATAAAGGCCACATGGTGCTCTAAGAAGCTTCTGTTCACTTTTATGGAGGGACTGATTGTTGAGCTAAATAGTGAAATGCTGGAGCACACAGCCTTTAGGGCAGCTTCTGACCTATTTCTGTGGTCAGGAAAGACACCTGTCTTTCCCTGCTGACCACAGCCTCCAGTTATTCACCTTCAGAATTTCCTAGTCTGTGATCACATTCAGATGAGAGATCTGTTTTGTTTTTTCCAGGGTAGGAGGAAGGGAGTCACCAACAATACTAAGCAGTCTAGTCTCCTGTGTATAAATGAGTAAGTTTGGGGAGGCAAATTTGAAAACCTTGTGTAATCCTGAGATTTTCCTAGAGAATCTAAGAGAATGTCAGCATTATGCATGGTGGTAAAGTGGGCTTATGTTAGTTGTATCCACAGCTCTCATCAAAAGCAGACACCAATACTTTTTGAGGGAAGTTTTCTCTAACTGAAGCCTATAGGTTGCCAAAGATTAAAAGCAGGCAACTATGAATTCAGATAAATCATAACATTCAAGTAGTCAACCCAACATGTTTGAGAATTGTTAAAAATAATGAATAATATATTTCCCAAAGACTGTAGTTTTTGGAATTATCAGATACAGAACACAAACTTCAAATATTAAAATTGTGGGAAAATAGTTACATGTGAAATCTAATATATATATAAAAATATATACAAATTCATTCATAAAATTAAGCAAGCAGTAAGACCACCAGAAATGATGAGGAAGACCTGAAAGGAAAATGGATGAAATAGAACTTACAGAAATAAAATACATAGCTGGGTATGGTGACACACACACCTGAAATCCCAGCACTTTTTGGGAGGCTGAGGTGGGAGGATGGCATGAACCCAGGAGTTGGAGACAAGCCTGGGCAACATGCTAAGAACTCATTTCTACAAAAAATACCCCACCACCACCACCAAAAAAAAAATTAGCTGGGTGTGGGGCACCTGCCTATAATCCCAGCTACTCAGGAGGCTGAGGTGGGAGGATCACTTGAGCCCAGGAGGCCAAGGCTGCAGGTTCGTACCACTGCACTCTAGCCTGGGTGACAGAGTGAGACACTCTCTCTGAATACAATAAAATTAAAAATGTAATTGTTGAAATAAGAGACTCAGTGGATGGATTAGACATGAGAAGAAATAATTAATTGGTTAGATGATTCTCTGCAAAAAGTAAATCAGTATGTTACACAGAGAGACATGAGGATAGTTGATAGGGCAGAAGTTGGTGGGCTTGGCAGGGACAGGGAGATCAGAATGAGGTCTAAAATATGTGTTAGTGAAATCCCTGGAGGACGTATTAAAATAATATTAGAAAGTGAGAGAAATAGAAGTTCCTTGTTTTGTTTTGTTTGTTTGTTTTGAGATGGAGTCTTGCACTGTAGCCTAGGCTAGAGTGCAGTGGAATGACCTTGGCTCACTACAAGCTCTGCCTCCTGGGTTCACACCATTCTCCTGCCTCATCCTCCCAAGTAGCTGGGACTACAGGCACCCACTACCATGCCCGGCTAATTGGTTGTACTTTTAGTAGAGATGGCTTTTCACCGTGTTAGCCAAGATGGTCTCAATCTCCTGACCTCCTGATCCGCCTGCCTCAGGCTCCCAAAGTGCTGGAATTACAGGCATGAGACACCGCCCCTGGCCCAAAAGCTTTGGTTTTTACAGATATTAAACATGTCTTTTGTTTAAGAAAAAAAAAATCTTAATAATAACATAGAAGAATAAGAGAAACATTTTTCCAAACGAGAGAAACCATTGTGATTATTTTATCTTATTGGAATGTTGAATAATATAGTCTGCTTCATTAACCATCAAGCATGCTATGGATTTTCCATTTTTATATGATCTGTATCTCAGTTAACGTAATACTGGTAATTTTTGTGCTGTATGAAAAATATAGGCCAAAATCATAGACCTTGAATAGAAGCTGGGTCATGAAGATAACACTGGAGGAACAGATACATACACAAAAACTGAAAAACACACATATAAAGTACACACACATATATTTTTTAAAGTTTTAAAGCTTTTAAAGCAAAAGCCAGCCCCTCCCTTCTCCCAGAGTGGGTGGCCTCTCCCCGTCTTAGACTGGGTGGGGACAGCGGTTGCGTGGGCAGATTTCCCTGTGAGCCACAGGTCCCTCTGGCCATGCTGCTGTCTGGCCACACCCCCTTTCCCTTTCATCTTTCTCATTGACCAATGGGCTTGGAGCATTAAGGCCACACCCCTATTCCGCATTCTACTGGGGCCCTGGTTACGCCTCCTCTGGCTCAGTCGCACAGCAACCTGGTTGGTGACTGGAGGTGTTGATCAGTGCTCGCTGGGATTTTGCTGATGTGGCCCCAACCCCGCCTCCCTCCCTACCCTGCCATGGCAGGAGAAATTCGAGAGAGCAAATTGGCAGCAGCCAAGAAAAAGGTAAAAACACACTAGGTCATGGCCCCCCAACCCACTCACAGATGCCCTCCGACGACAAGACTCCTGCCAGAGTCCATACCACTTCTGAGGCACACCAGACTGGGTCCCCCACCCCAGTGCCTCTGGGCTACCCCCACCAAAGTTTTGTCAGTCAGCCCCACCCCTTCAGCAAGCAGCCCTGTCCCTGCCCTCGGCAGTCACCTCAGGGTGACTTTGGGCGGGTGACTCCTGGGGCTCCCCACTCCATTAATGGGCCCTCATCTCCTGCTGCCCCAAGCTTGACCTCCCTTGGCTCTTTGGGCTCACGTGTCCAAGAACCTGGGTCCCCCAGCCCCAGGCCCCACCCTTGCCAGTCATCCCTGGGTGACTTTGGGACTACGGGACTTTGGGACGCTGGTGACTCCTGGGGCTCCCTGCTGCAGACTCTGCCCTCCACTCCTGCTACCTCAAGGTCACCCTCCCTGGGCTCTTTGCACTGGCGTCTCTAAGGACCTGGGTCCCAACCCTGTGTTTCCCTCCTCCATTGTGGAGCAGTGACTCGGACACACTACTGATGTGGTCCCTCCCCCCGACCTGGAGGAGTAGAATGTGGTGATGTCACAATCCACCTAGAAACTGTCATTACTGGAAGACCGGCCTTTGATCTTATGACCCAGTCCCCTAAGCATTCTCACCCCATTTCTGGTTCCTCTGGTCATAGCGCAAATTTCCAGCTGGAAGGGGAATGGAGACCATGGGACCTAGGAGCAAGGGGTTCCAGGCTGCCTCACTCCCTTAACATCGACATTGACAGTGGGAAAAGCCTACACTTCCCCTGTGAGCGCAAAACATTGACAGTATCTCTGGGTGGCAATGGGAGAATTGGTTTTGTTTTGGTTTTCTCCCAGCTTTCTACTTTCCAGAGAGATTTTAACAATTTTTTCTGAGTTCTCCACCTCATATTCTATTTCTCCATGGTTCTGGGACCAGACTGCCCTTCAGTCAGTGGTCTCTGAAGTGAGATTTGCTCATCTTCTGAGGAATAGATCTCGGGAAACTGAACTTGACAGCTTGAATCTTCCTCATATTATCTCATCCTGCAGTACTTTGAGTGCCACAGGATGAATATGGGACATCTTTCTGAAGCATCAGGTTCCCTTGATTCTCTTGAGATCAAGAGAAAAGACATTAATGTACTTAGGGATGACAGTCACATAGGTCTCTAAGAGTATATCAGACTTCTCTCTGAAATGAGGTTTGGGTTGTCCTCTTTCTGATAAATTCCCAGATTTAACAGAAAGGCTGCCTTCTGCCATGAGGACATATTGATATAAAAGTTTGAGAGGTGGCCAGGCGCGGTGGCTCAAGCCTGTAATCCTTGCACTTTGGGAGGCCGAGACGGGCGGATCACGAGGTCAGGAGATCGAGACCATCCTGGCTAACCCGGTGAAACCCCGTCTCTACTAAAAAATACAAAAAACTAGCCGGGCGAGGTGGCGGGCGCCTATAGGCTGAGGCAGGAGAATGGCGTAAACCCGGGAGGCAGAGCTTGCAGTGAGCTGAGATCCGGCCACTGCACTCCAGCCTGGGCGACAGAGCGAGACTCCATCTCAAAAAAAAAAAAAAAAAAAAAAAGTTTGAGAGGTACTGGTGCACTTCTTCACACTAACAGATGTGTGAGGATGTATGACTAAACCACATGGCAACCAGTTCCTGCCTACTTAATGTTTAGTTTTCTACCTCTGCCCCTGGTTTTGGTCCCTGACAGCTACTGATCCTTGGCAAAACCCCAGAGCTTGGAGTCAGAAGACTGAGTTTCAAAGTTCCAGTATCGCCTTTTTCTTTTCTTCTTCTTTTTTTTTTTCCCTATCCATATCAATCCCTCTCAGTCACTAAATGATTGTGACAGCACCTTGTACAGTTGTTGGTGTCATTAAATCAGATGGTGTATAGAGTATTTTGTAAAAACTGTAAGGAGGATGTGGCTGTAGGGGCTGATGGTTCCCATGAGTATTACTGCTCTTCTTTCCCACAGTTAAAAGAATACTGGCAGAGAAACAGCCCTGGTGGTCCAGCAGGAGCGAAGAAGAACGGGAAAACAAATGGCAGTGTCCCTGAGACAGCCACTTCTGGTGGTTGTCACTCACCTGGGGATGTGAGTCTTGGCTGACCACGCTCCTGGGGACAAGGGGCACAAGGGGCAGTAGAGGGTAATAGTTAAGATTGTGGATAGACTGTTGGGTACTGGTTCAGAATTCTGGGTTTGAATCCTGCCTCTCCATCTGTTAGGGATATGATTTAGGGCAAGTTGCTTGAGCTCTTTGGGCCTCTCTTTGCACATCTGTATAATAGCGGTGGTGTTATTGTTTGACTTCCATTTGTGAAGTTTAAATGAGATTTGTTACTGTTGTTTTTATGCTAATCCCTAGTACATGGCCTGCGGTAAACACCCAGGACACCCAGGATATGGTCATTGCTGTTCGATTTTCCTCATCCCCAGTCTCAAGGGGAAGCCAGGACAATGAGAACAGCCACTTGTCATCAGGATTCACTGAAAGGGCCCCAGGGTGGGATGGTGGGGAGATAAAAAGCATGAGAGAAGTTGGCACAAAGGAGTTATGGGACAAAGGGTCCAAGATAGGCAGAAAAGAAAATGTTGCCAGTTGATGGGGAAGAAAGGAAGTCAGAGGGCTCTGACACTGAGGGGGAAAGAACATCTCCATGTGCACTCTCATCTCTTGTAGTCAGCAACGGGTATCCTCGGAGACAGCCCTATATCATTTGCTCCCCTGAAGGAACTGGAGGTAAGAGGCTCTGGGCAGAGGTGCAGTGACCCTGCAGGCCGATCCTCCAACCTCCTCCCACAGCGGGGACTGGGTGCCCCTCTGCCAGCTGAGATAGCCCACACACACCCCAGCCCTAATGATTGTTCTCTCTACCTCTCCACGACTCCTCCTCCACCTCCTCCTCTCTGCATGTGCCTCAGAGCCCGTCCCAAGAACTAGCAGCAGCTCTGGACTCGAGGTCCGTCAAAATCAGTCAACTGAAGAACACCATCAAATCCTTGGTAAGAGTCCTGTGGGGTCTCCTGATTCCACACTGCCAATCCTGGGCTCCAGTTTCCCCTTGGGGCCCTGAAGAAAGGGGCTGGCGGACCTGGTGCCAAGGACAAATAGGGAGCTGGGGTGCTCAGGTCTCACCTGGAGGGACCCCAGAGCACGCAGCATGGCTGTTCTTTTGCTGCCCTCTTTGCCGACTGTCTCCTCTCCACACACCCCTGCTCGAGTCCTTGCTACACACGCCCTGGGGTTGTGGCCTCTCGGGGGAGTGCGAGCCTGACTGGTTGTCAGGGGCCCCGTATTTCTGCTGTGGCTCAGACCCTAATTTGCTCTTTGATTCTGGACAAGCCGCCTCTCCTTTCTGGACTCGTGTTTCCAGAGGAGGTAGTGAGTATCAAAGGTGTCTGTTAGCTCTGAGAGTCCGAGATTTAAAGGCCACCTAGAATGGAAACCTCAGGGCCAAGGGCTCCTAACTGTCCTTTTCCATCCTATATCTGCTGTGAAGAACCGTACCTGGCCCGTTCGTGCTCAGTAAATGTTTATGGAATGAACGCACTTTTCTAAATCACAAGCAGGCGGAAGGGGGGCCTTTCTCAAACTCCATCTCTAGAGGTTTATGTTCCTGTCCTCTCAAGAGATTCCAGATTCAGACTTTGAGATCTGTGGCTGTGGGTGAAAACCAACAAAGACTGGAATCCTCTGTCCTTGGGTGCTTGAGGAGAGTTTACCAGTTCGTGTTCCCATTGGGTCTGAGAACTTTGCCTTTAAAATCCATTCCTGGCCCCTGCCTACCGCTTCCTGGCCTGGGGAATAGAGTTGAGGGGCCACCCTCCCTCACCTTAATTTGACTCTCCCCACAGAAACAACAGAAGAAACAAGTGGAACATCAGCTGGAAGAAGTAATGTGATTTGTTAGCTCGCGACATGACGGCTGGGTTTGGGGGGCACTCAGATGTAGAGGCCCCAGTCTCATCTCACCCACTCCCAGCCTGGGGAAGAAGGCTCACCCCTCAGATTCCACCCCATCCCCACAGGGTCCCTGATAACCTGGTCCCATGGGTGGGCCTGTCCTGGGGCATTGGTGGCATTCTGGGGGCATGTCTCTTGCTGTGCCATCTCTGCCTCCCCCTGGTAAGAGCTCTGTCTTCCTCTTCCTATAGGAAAAGAAGGCAAACAGTGAGAAACAGAAAGCCGAAAGGGAGCTACAGGTGAGTGGAGGGTGTGAAGTTTTCTCCTGTCCTCCGGGGAATGTTTCTTTCCTTTTCTTCCAGCACTTGCTTGGCTTTTCTCCCAAAGGTTCAAATCCAGACATTGAACGTACAGAAAGGGAAACTAAGTACGGACCTGTTTCACGCGAAACGTTCGCTCAGATACTTTGAAGGTGGGAATCTGGGCGCCCTGTCATCTTTCAGCCTGGCACTTTGACAGGTCTTTAGGGGGAGTCCTTTGGGCCCCATCTCAACTCTCTCATTACAGAGGAGTCCAAGGATCTGGCCGATCGCCTGCAATGTTCATTGCAGCGTAAAGGAGAGTTGGAGCAGGTTCTCTCTGCTGTCACCGCCACACAGAAGAAAAAGGCGAACCCAGTGAGTCCAACCACCTGCCCCGTCCCCTGGGAGCCTGGCTTCGCAGATGGAGGAGTGAGCCCCTAGGTCCCTTCTGCAGGATGGAGTGTCCTGCCCAGGAGGCAGCATGGCCATTTCTTGCTGTTTTTGTATGTGGTTGTTAGAGGCAGCCTGGGGCTGAGTCAGCTGCTGTGGGTGAGTTGGGGGGCGCGGTGGGGGGTGAACACTGGATGCAGAGCTTGGAGGCCAAGTGCCTGCCCTGCCCTTACCTGGCTGGGGTCTTGGCCAAGTCCTAGGTGGGGTATTGGGTACTTGTTCTGTGAAGGTACAGAAGAGTACCTTTAGTATGATACCATTTCTGTAGAGAGGAAACGTGTGTGTGTGTGTGCACATATTATGATAGTATACATAAAACATGTCTGCAACAGTTCAAAAACACTCGGGAGAGAGCAACAAGGTGGCTGGGAGATACTTCCCTTCTGTACCTTCTGAGTTTTGGACTATGCAAAGGTATCATCGTGTCAAAAACTGAACAAAAGATTAATTTTCCCGTTCCTATCTGTGCTTTCAACCCCAGCAAGAAAATGGGCTGAGAGAATCAGATAGACCTGGGTGTTCAAATCCCAGCTCTGCCTAAGTGGTGTTAGGCAAGCATTTAACCTCAAATACTCCATGGTTTTTCATCTACACAATAGAGGGAATCATAGTAACTGTCTCCTTTGGTGGTTGTGAGGATTAAAGGGAATTGCTAGCATGGTGCCTGGTGAAACACTCCATAAAGGTTCAGACAGTGGTAGTAATAACAGTAATAACAATAGCAATATTATGTGATCTCTCTGGGCCTCTGTTAGCCAGCTGTAAATTCGATCTCTTTCCCTGTCCCTTCCAACTTTACTGAGTTCTTTTAAAAACCAGACCATGCGCTTGGAAATGCCTCGATGTTTACTGACCGAGTTGTATATTGAGCCTAGCCCTAGCTCTTTTAAGGGGCACTGTGTGGAATGGCCCAGGCTCCCCAGATTGAAACTTCTCACTCTTCACCATCCAGTCCTCGAGCCACAGGAAAGCACGTATGGAGTGGAAGTTAGAGTGGTCCACACGGGAGCAGGCACTTCTGAAAGCACAGCTGACCCAGGTGAGGTTTTGCAGAGGAAGGGAGGGAAGCAAGATGACCCCAGGTGGCCAGGAGCAGGTGAGGACCAGTGACAGCCCTTCCTAACTTCTGTGCCCATTCTTGCAGTTGAAGGAGTCGCTAAAAGAAGCTCATCTAGAGAGAGATGAATATGTTCAACATCTAAAAGGAGAGAGGGCCCGGTGGCAGCAGAGGATGAAGAAAATGTCACAGGAGGTGAGATCTGATCCTTCAGCTCCCCCATCTTAGATGGGTCACTGGATCTTTCTAAGCATCTGTAACATGGGAACAGTACAGCAAGAGGTGGTCATGGGTCTGGGCTTTGTGGAGGTGGGGGAGAGAGGGAGATGGCAGCCACCAGCCCCTCTCTCCAGGGCCCTTTCCCCCTGTGCTTTGGGCAGGTTTGCACCTTGAAGAAGGAGAAGAAGGATGACATGCGTCGGGTGGAGAAGCTGGAGAGGAGCTTGTCCAAACTCAAGAACCGGATGGGTAAGATGGGGCTGGTGTGACCTGGGAGCAGGCCTGGCATCAGAGGGCTGTGGGGGGCTTAGAATGCCCCAGGGAGGTGGGTGGATGGAAGGGCTTTGAGGCAGAGGGAAAGAGGTCTGTGCCAGGAGACGGCAAGTCTTGTCATCTGTGTGAGCCTCAGTGTCCCCATCAGCACAGAGGGCCCATTGTCAGCCACCCACAGTGCTCTCCATCTGAAAGTGGTTGGAAGATTGGCTACCATCGGGGTGCGAGGAATCATTAGCAGTGAGGCCAAGTTTGGGGAGCCTGAGAGGAGCTGTGCACCAAGAGGAGGGTTTTTGTTGTTTTTTTTTGGTTTTGGAGAATCCAGAGTCCCTTATTGTCTACTTCCTTTCTCAGCTAAACCCCTGCCCCCGGAGCCCCCAGCAGTGCCCCCCGAGGAGGAGCTGCAGCACCTGAGGAAGGAACTAGAGAGGGTGTCAGCAGAGCTCCAGGCCCACGTGGAAAACCATCAACACGTAAGTCTCCGGAACCAGACACTAAAGGAGAGGCTTCGGGAGCAGGAGGAGAGGCTTCAGCAGCTGCCCGAGCCACAGAGCGGCGTCGAGGAGCTGCTGCATTGCCCCACCTGCAGAGCCTGTCCTCCTCCCCAGCCCTCCAGGCCTTTGTTTCCCCACCTGTGAAATGGGGCAACGTAGCCCTCATGTGAAATGTTACTTCTAAAGGCACCTGTGAGCCAGAGCCCTGCTCTGGTGGCTGTGGGACAGAGGGGATGATTTTTCTAACCTGCCTCCACCCTTCCCCGTGCCGTGGGAGGCAGACACCAAGTTCTGGGGTCTCCAGTTACAGTGGGTGGCTGCTGATTGCTTCTCTCTGTCCAGAACAACGAGAACAAGAGCGCACTGCACTTGGAGCAGCAAATAGAGGAGCTACAGGGAAAGCTGGGTGAGGTAAAGGAGACGGTAACCTCCACCCCATCCAAGAAGGCCTAGGAGGCGGGCACCAGCCTCTGGGGATGGGAGGTGCCAGGCCAGAAGCAGCTCCAGCCTGGGGGAGGTGACTCCACCACCCTCCAGGGCAGTCCTGAGACTGTTTCTTGCTTCCTGCCCTCTGACTTTTAGAGGTGGGTAGCCTTGGGCTCCTCCCAGGTCTGGACATCATCATCCCAGCTAGAGGCATAGAGCCCCCCAATCATAGGTGAACAGACAGTGGGATAAGAGGCTCCTTATGCCAGGCACGGTGGCTCACGCCTATAATCCCAGCACTTTGGGAGGCTGAGGCAGGAGAATTACTTGAGGTCGGAGTTCAAGATCAGCCTGGCCAACATTGTAAATCCTCATCTCTACTAAAATTACAAAAAAAAAAAAAAAAAAAAGTAGCCTGGCATGGTGGCTCATGCCTGTAATCCCACCTACTCAGGAGGCTGAGGCCCGAGAATCAGTTGAGCTCAGGAGGTGGAGGTTGCAGTGAGCTGAGATTGCACCACTGCACTCCAGCCTGGGCCACAGAGTGACACTCTGTCTCAAAACAAAACAAAAAGGATCCTTAGATTAAAACTGGATTCCAGCCTCAGTTCCACTGGTCACCATTCAAGTACTTTGCATCTCTAAGTCTCTGTTTCTTTAACTTCAAAGGGAAGTTAGCATTTTCCTTACAGAGGTGCTGAGGATTAAATGAGATAATACATGGAAAGCACTAGGCCTCTTAACACGCTTAGCAGATGGCGGCTGGCTCCCACTGCTTTTCCACCAGTCTGTGGCCTACAGTTTAAATGGTGAAGGAGGGTATGAGATTTGAGGCTGAGGAAGAAGGCATGGTGTTCTAGGAAAGGGAGGCAGTCACTTAGGCCTGGAGCAAGGGGCCAGCGGCCTGGGAAGACGACAGAGCCCCACAGTGCCCTCACTACCTTATTGATGAGTCCAGAATCTGGAAGCCAGCCGCCATGTGCCCTCACACCCAGGGTCTTCCTGCAGGTGGAGCTGAAGAGCCAAGAGGCTCAGAGTCTGCAGCAGCACCCAGACCATTACCTGGGTCACCTGCAGCAGTCCGTGGCCACCTATCAGCAGCAGGTGGCCACCTATCAGCAGCTGACCTCTGAGAAGGAGGCGCTGCACAGGCAGTTACTGCAGCAGACCCAGCTAATGAACCAGCTGCAGCAGCAGGAAGCTTGGGGCAAAGCGGTGGCCGAGATGGCCCGCCAAAAGTTGTAGGAGACCCAGGGGAGGGACCTGCTGAGGACGGGGCCATGAGGGGGACGACCTGGCAAACTCCATGCCTTCTTACTCTTTCCTGGCCCCTTAGGAGCACCTGGAGGCTGCCAGGCAGCAGAATCAGCAGCTGCAGGACCAACTGAGCCTCATGGCTCTCCCTGGGGAAGGTATGGGAGACCACTCAGAGGAAGAGGAGAGAGCCCCAGGAGGAAGGGGGGACTGTTAGCAGCGTAGGATTGAGGAGTTGGAAGAGATCTTTAGAACAGCTGGTCATTATGCTGACCGGGTGCCTGCACTAAGTTCGGCATCAATATGGTGACCTCCTGGGAGCGGTGGGGCCACCAAGTTGCCTAAGGATGGCTGAACTGGCCCAGGTCAGAAATGGAGCAGGTCAGATCTCCCACACCAACTGGTAGTGGGACTGTGCCTGGGCGGTATAGCAAGATCTTGGTTCTTAAAAATAAAAATAAAGAACAGCAGCTCATTCCTCTCTGGGGAGGGGCTAGCTCAGGGTTACCCAGTGAGGGTGGAGGCAGAGGTGGGCCCACAGTACCTCCCTTATTGGGTTGTCTGAGGATCCCTCTGGCCACTCCCCACAGGAGATGGAGGACATCTGGACAGTGAGGAGGAGGAGGGACCTCGGCCCATGCCGAGCGTCCCAGAGGACCAGGAGAGCTGGGAGGCCATGGTGAGCCTGACTCCCCCCGCACCCATTTTACCACCTTCCTCTGTGGTCCCAGCCCCAGGGACTGGGGGCGAGTCTGTGATCGGGGAGCCCCAGCGGGGCCTGCGGGAAGTCATGGAGAAGCTGGAGGTGAGTGAGTGCTGGCATGGGCCAAGAAGGGCAGGGGTGGGGCAGGTCACTGCCGAGATGTGACCCCATTATTTTGGCTCCAGAGCGGCCTTATGGACCTCCTGGGGGAGAAGGCGGACCTGAGAGAGCGTGTGGAGAAACTAGAAGTTCAGTTCATCCACTACTGGAGGGAGAGATGCCATCAGTGAGTGGGAGGTCAGGGCACGGCAGGGGGAGCTGCAGGGCCCTCAGAGGGGCCCCAGCGTCTGAGTCCTGTCCTCCTGCAGGAAAATTCGTCACCTTATAAATGAGCCAGGAGGCAGTGTCAAAGATGCGGCACGGGGAGGACATCATCAGGCTGGCCCAGGACAGGGAGGAGATGAAGGTAGCGTGTGTAACATCTCTGCGGGGGTGGGGTGGGGTGGGCGTGAAGGGCGCCGGCAGCGGTGTGAGGGCTGAGCACCCCTCCCTCCAGGTGAAGCTGCTGGCGCTGCAGGAGATGATGTTGCAGCTTATGCTGACCAGAACAACGAGCACAGCAAACTCCTGACCTCTTCCCAGAACCCTGTTGAGGAGCCCGGTCCAGGAGCCCCAGCCCCCCAGGAGACTGGGGATGCCCACAAGCATGGTGGTGAGTAGAGCCCTCAGGCGGGGCGGGCAGGCAGGAGCGGGGTGCCGGGGGGGGGGGGGGGGGGGGGACGGGCGGGGCTTGCACTGTGCTCAGATCCCCCATTCACTGTCTCCAAACTCCCAACTCCCTCTCTCCAAAGATCTTTGTGACATGAGCCTCACCGACAGCCAGGAGCCAGCTCACGAGGCCACGGAGGGGTCTCCCCACAACAACCCTGCTGCACAGACCATCACGCAGGAGCACCAGGAGCACCCAGGCTTGGGCAGCAGCCGCTCTGTGCCGTTCTGTTGCTGGGCTTGGCTGCCGAGAAGGAGGAGATAAACATCACCGTCATCAAAGAGCTGCTCAAGACCTTTTTAAAAAAGAAAGTTACGGGGTTAATCTCCTACACAATTCATTTCCTTCATTTGAATGATTATTTGTGTTTCTAATTTATAGTTTATTTGTAAAAAGTTAAAAGAGTGGGTCTCTGTGCCTTTCACTGAGGTTCACTCTGGCATCCTTTAGCATTTTTCTGTTTTAATTTCATAATTGTAGGTCATTAGCATGTATATTGAGTTTGCCGTTACGTGGTGGGAGTTCAAACACACAAAGACCCACTGTTTGCACAAAACTATTCTCGCTGGTTTGGAATAGGCTGCCTTGCTTTTTCAATGTTATTGCAGCATCTATGTTCATTACAGAATTCAGATAAAATTTGCTTATGTTCTACTATTTGATCTAAATCACAGTGAGCTCTTCATTCGCTCAATATGTGGTTTACCTGCAAGTGTCACTGTTGATTACTTTGTAATATGCCACCGTGAGTGTCTGGATGGAGGGAGGAGGGAAACAAAGAACAAAAGGGACTAAGATGGCGTATTTCCGGGTTCTTCATCACCAACTTTCCTGCGCCTGGGAAAGACACAGGTCAACTGCTCAGGTGCAACCTGATGTCCGACCAAGGAAACCGAAACCTACCTGGCCGCGCCTACCACAGGGCCCGACCCGCCCATGTCCGGCCTACTGCCCGCCCACTCCCAGGCCCAAGACATAAAGCCGCTCTGGGCAGACAGGCAGCGCGAACTTCCTCCGCGCCTCCTCATATGCGGACTCAGGAACTTCGCCCCAGAATGCCAGAGCGACTTCCTTGGCCTCCACCTCCGGAGACCGGTGAACTTGCCCTTTCTTCTTTCACATTGGCTAGCTAATAAAGTTTCTTTTTACTTTGCCTACTTGCCTTTTCTGTGGCGCCTGCTGTGGTGGTCGCACAAAACAAATCAGTGAGTACTGACATTAGAGTTGTTTAAAGTCCGAGAACTGGAAACAGCCTTTCCCCCATTTTCTGTGTACTGGTGATGGGAGTAATAACGTTTTGGGGGAGCTTTTTAAACCTCACAGAAGAGGACAGTGGCCTGCTCCGGCAGGAATGTGCGGGATACAGTGTGTTTCATTTGTTCCGGCGCCAAGAACGAGCGCTGTACTATGGCAGTTCCCTTAGGATTCGTGTGTGCTCTGGGCTCATGAAGATATTGCATCAGGAGCTGCAGCAGTTGTACTCTTCTGATGACCTAAAAAGGGATTATTTCTGAGGAATGAAAGGCTCCCATGATTGACTGTGGATGTGGAAAACCTTTCCTAGCTTAGAGAATTTGTATCTGTAATACATTTGAAAATCAGAGTTCATGTTACCTGTTTTAATCACGTGACTACATGTCCCAGTACACAAAAGGGCGCTGGCTGGCATTCTTCTCAATGTATGTAGTAAAGATCATAAGAAATCCTTTATCAGTTTAAATGTCCCTGGAACAGGCATACAGGCTCTAGTCAAGAATGAATTAAAGGAAAGCTGTGTGACACCTGGCATTCCTCTGTTCACAGAGCTTCTTTGAGGCTTGAAGATTGATTTTACCATCTAGACCTCTCTGGCTAATACCTATTCTTCAAACACCTTGGTTACTCTGACATAGGAATTTACTTCTTTTCCTTGAATGGAAAACACTTTAAAAATTAATAACAAACATTATTATAAACTAATATATGTGAAAGTACTTAGTTGAAACAAAAAGGAGTTTTAGTAGACAGTATTATACTAGCTTTGAAAATCAATGAGAAGTTTATGCAACTTAAAATGTTTACAAACTGCAGTGCAATCTACTGTTTGTGAATGTCAGTGTATTATCAGGAAACGTGTCTGTACAATCACAGGTATATTTCCTCACAAACTTCTTTACGAAGAGTGAAATATGTTTTTGTACCTCTCGGTTTCAGTTAGGGACATATTTTGTGCAATATTTATGTGATTGTGTCTATGCATGAGGAATGAATGAATTTCAATCACACATTCCCTAAATCATAGCTTGAAGATGCTTGGGAAAGAATCAACAGTTAAAACTTCATGAGGTTCTAATGTCTGTGTTCAAAACACATCACGGTGTTAGGATGTGGGGAGATAGGTACGTGTGCTCCCTGGGGTGGGGATTTCTAGTTACTAGACCATCTCCATTTTTAGCATTTGGCATCCTCATGATACTTTTATAAATATGATATTCTAACAGGAGAGCAACAATAGGATTTTACCGATGGAATAACAGATTTGCCTGCATTCACTGAAAGAGCGCAAATATTGGGTCCTTGTGACTTCAACTGACTCTTCCGAATTGTATGAATGTATCAATACATTAGATAAACCCAGGTGCAGAATGATAAAGAAAAAATGTTAGACCCAATAATGTGGCTAATTAACAGGGTCCGGTTTCTGGCCCATGGGGTTAAAATGGACTCATAGTCCTGTTCCTGCCTTTTATTCTCTGAACTTGCCGCTTTTGCATTCTCTGAGTTCAGTTTAAAGATAGTTGCTAGCATCTCTGACCAATCTGACAATACTGTGTTCCTCAGCTGCATATGGATTAATCACACACTGGCATATTTCAGCTGAATGTCAGTCTGGAAAATAAATTTACTAGATTAACTGAAATTCCACTCTTTGTGTAGGTATTTGTCATATATTTAAGAAAAAGCTAAAAAGAATGGAAATTGTATGACAGTAACTTAAGTCTTCAAAGTGCATGCAGTCTTTTGCGATACCTCATTCAGCCAAGTATTTGTGCTCTTCCTCATTCAGTATAGGGCAGCTTTCTTTCTTTTTTGTTTTTTTGAGACGGAGTCTCGCTCTGTCGCCCAGGCTGGAGTGCAGTGGCCGGATCTCAGCTCACTGCAAGCTCCGCCTTCCGGGTTCACGCCATTCTCCTGCCTCAGCCTCCCGAGTAGCTGGGACTACAGGCGCCCGCCACCTTGCCCGGCTAGTTTTTTGTATTTTTTAGTAGAGGCGGGGTTTCACCATGTTAGCCAGGATGGTCTCGATCTCCTGACCTCGTGATCCGCCCGTCTCGGCCTCCCAAAGTGCTGGGATTACAGGCTTGAGCCACTGCGCCCGGCCTAGGGCAGCTTTCAATTTGCTTAGAGGGCAACATTGGAAGGTTAGAGTTCATCAGAAACATAGAATTTTAAAATGTGAGTTCAACTGAATAAATCTGAATTTCTGTAGGAAGAATCAAAACACCTATTTAAAGATTGCAATATATAATAATCATTTTAAAGTATTTGATTAAACCTGATAGGTTTTCCAGAAATGAAAAAAAAATCAGCTCTAAAACCAAAGCTGATTTTTAGAAAATTTGAAAACATAAACCAGCCCTACCTATAATATAATTTCTCTAAAACTTTATCTTAGTCATTTAAAAATAATATAACTATTAAAAAATATAACTGCTATCTTAATGTTCTGAAATAAGTTAAAACATTTTAAAATATGAATACTGTAGTTTAAAAGAAACAGTGGCAAGGAAAAGTAGAAAAAGAAATGCCAATTCCAGTCCAAAGCTTTATTTACCAAGTTTTCTTAGAATGAATTTTACCAATTTATGAATTCTTGTAAACAGAATGTATAATGGAAATACTGAAAGACTTTTGCCTAAAGTGGCATTATGGACTGCTGGTGTGATGCTACTGTAATGTAATAAATTCTTAAATTGTTGCAAAGTGCTGTTTTTGCCTTAAAATTTTGTGTGTCTTGAAAACTGTAGTATTAAAGGTATTGATAGTGTGCAAATGCTGGGCATGCTTGACATGAGATAATCGGTTTCATTTTTACAAAACTGCAATATAACTATGCAAGTGTTTATTAAAAGAACAAAATAAGAAAGTTACAGGATTAAAAGAAATTATGGGGTGAAAGTTATGGGATTAAAAAATGTAAAAAAGTTGTGACAAAAAAACTTCTGCCAAAAAAGTAGAAAAAAGTTTTATGAAAAATTACCAAAACAAGTTATGAAAAAGAAGTAACAGGATTTTTTATAAAAGTCACGGGATAAAAATAAAAATGAAAAGCAGGTTCCTGTCAGCAAAGCCTGGAGAAGCGGGGCTGGAGTCTCCACAGCCACCGTGTCTCTACCACCGCTTCCCAGTCACCCCTTTACAATTAGGGTAGCAAGACAAGACCTCTGTCAATGGGGAAAGACAAACAGACCCTTTGCCACCTTGATCAGGGCTGAGTCCTTAAATTTTCGGATGACGATGATTGTTATTTAAGAGCCAGAGGCTGGTGGGGTTGGTTTGTTTGGAGGAGGCCTGATGGCCTCCTTTCTCTCACCATAGCAACTTTTCCCTCAGCAGGGCTCCCAGCTTCTTATTCAGAGAGGTAGCTGAGGCAGGACAGTGGGGCTAACTGTGGACCAGGCGAGGGCACGGGCTGCGGGCATGGCCCCCTTCCCTGGTGTACATACTGTGTCTGTGTAACGTTTTGTAGATCCCAGAGGGTAGGGCCGCCCCTGTATCGGACGTAGCGGAGGTTGGAGCTGGCACATGGGGAGGAGGTTCTAATAATTATTTGTGGCTGGGAAACTTATTTATTGCTAGCATAGGACAGAGGAAGGAGGCGTGGATGGGGTTGTGACTCCCTGGTGGTGTGATCGCAGCTCACTGCAACTTCCACCTCTCATGCTCAAGTGATCCTCCCACCTCAGCCTCCCAGGTAGCTGGGAGTATAAGCATGCACTACTGTGCCTGGCTAGTTTTTTAAATTTTTTTGTAGAGAAAAGGTCTTGCTATGTTGCTCATGCTGGTCTTGAACTCCTGGCCTGAAGCATTTCTCCCATCTTGACCTCCCAAAGCACTGGGATTACAGGCATGAGACATTGCTCTGGTCCATAAGGTTTTCTCTTTATTTCTGTTTTGTTGTTTTGTTGTTGTTGTTGTTGTTGTTGAGAGAGTCTTGGTCTGTTTCCCAGACTGGAGTGCAGTGGTGCAATCTCAGCTCACTGCAACCTCCGCCTCCTGGTTCAAGCAATTCTCATGCCTGTAGCCTCCCGGGTTACAGGTATGAGCCACTGCACCCGGCTAATTTTTGAATATTTAGTAGAGACGGAGTTTTGCCATGTTGGCCAGATTGGTCTCCAACTCCTGGCCTCAAGCAATCCGCCCTCCTCAGCCTCCCAAAGTGCTGGGATTACATGTGTGAGCCACTGCTCCCGGCTAAGAACCCGTCTCTATTTAAATAAAAGAAGAAAATTCAGAATATGTGGAATACACAACACCACAGGCCAAAGTTATGTACCTCTCTGAGGTAATCTGTGTAAACAATTTGATATCTATCCTTTCAAGTTCCTACTTGCTACGCATATGTATACACATGTACACAAGTATACGTTGACACATTCCCCCTTCCCTGCTGTCGTGCTATTAGTCTTTGTTTTGTAGAAAGTGGACCAACTCTATGTTCTTTGCTGGCCTGTATTTCTCCTATTCAGTGATGTGTTACGAATATGTGTTTAAGTCAATTTATGCAACTCTTTAATACCATTTTAAAAGGTTATGATATACGATCATATGAAGGTATTACAATTTATTCCAACAGTTAACTTTTGCACGTTTAATAATTTCCATTGATTCGCCAGGGTGAACATTCTCATGTCACGGCTAAATCCTTTTGTATGGACATCCTTAATTATTCTAAGTTAAACGTTTAAATAAACTTGCTAGATTAGTCTCATTTCTTAAAAAGTTCTTAATTCGTAGTTTATATGTAACATTGTAGTTTTATATGTACTTGCAAATAGCTATAGTTCCTGTAAAAAAAAGTGATAAAATTAAACTTTAACATATGCCAAAAATATTTTGACTTAGCGCTTCATTAAGTGCATGATTACAGTCTCTATGTCTTTTGATTTACCTTTCTATCTTTACAATTTTCAGCCGAGACACTTAGAGGTCACATAGTAAATTAAGGTTTTCTTTTTTTAATAATCTCCATCTTTCTTAATTTGGTGAGTCACAATAAGTTATTTTGGGGTTGTTGAAAGCTGTGGCTCTGTTCTAAATTTGAGCCCAGAAATCATGCCACTTACAAAATATGCTTTGTCTTCCAACATCAGAGTGTCCGGTAGAAGATGACAGTTCTTGGAACTTAAAAAATCTAAAACAGGACAGGAACAGAATCTGGAAAATATTTTCTTTTGAGACAGAGTCTTGCTCTGTCGCCCAGGCTGGAGTGCAGTGGCGCGACGTCGGCTCACTGCAAGCTCTGCCTCCCAGGCCCACACCATTCTCCTGCCTCAGCCTCCAGAGTAGCTGGGACTACAGGTGCCGCCACCTCGCCCGGCTAGTTTTTTGTATTTTTAGTAGAGACGGGGTTTCACCGTGTTAGCCAGGATGGTCTCAATATCCTGATCTCGTGATCTGCCCGTCTCAGCCTCCCAAAGTGCTGGGATTACAGGCTTGAGCCACCGCGCCTGGCCCATCATATCATTTTTTAATTACCGTGTATGTATCTGTAGAAGACAAATAATTTTTAAAAATAAATATATTCGCAATGCCATTAAATACCAAAAAAGTAATACATTCGGGAAATAGCCATAAATCTAGAGTTCACATGTTCTTGACTTACTCATAAGTGATTTTTTCTAGGTTATCTATTTCAATCAGATACCTGTTTGCTCATATTTACATTCCTAACTGAACAATGTCTTAAACTGACAGAAAATGCAGGTGATCTTATGACCAAATGCCTCATGCAAGGAAAAAACTTGAAACTGCAAGAGGAGTCCCTCCAAATGTAGAAAGGACCAGTATTTTAAGAGAGATGTTAACTAAAATGTGGCAATGTAAGGAGCAGAGCAGGAAGAACCTGTCTGTCAGAAACTTACAACAAGTCAATTTCATAGTTCCTTTCCGCGGTCCTTCCACAACCGCCTCTGGCATCTGTTTTCTCTACAATGGCGGTAACAATAGTAGCTATTTCAGAGCAGGAAAAGGCTTAGAGCAGTGCTAGAAGAGGGTCCTGGCTATATAAAGTTCAGTTGTTTGTATATTGTAACAAACTTACTTTTTTTTTTGGTCAATAACAGATTTCTTTTGGAAAAGTAGCAGCCTCCGGTCCAGGGAACACCTGCAGTTCCCACTAAGTGAACATTGGTGTCTGCTAATCTTTGCCTCTGTTTCTCTCAATAACATACTGTCAAGCTGTTCCTTGATTTAGCCGTTTTATTTACTTTTTCTTTTTTTTTCCTTTCCCTTTTCCTGAGATACAGTCCCTCTCTGTTTCCCAGTCTGGACTGCAGCAGCGCCATCGTGGCTCACTGCCACCTCCACCCCGGTCTCAAGCAATCCTCCTCCATCAGCCTTCACAGTAGCTGGGACTACCCCCCGGGCCCACCACGCTCTGCTCATCATTGTGGTTTTTGTTTTTCCGTTGAAACCGGGTTTGGGGCCAGACTCAGTGACTCATGCCTGCAATACCAGCACCCCCGAAGGCCAAGGCCGGTGGATCACCCGAGGGGAGGAGGTGGAGACCAACAGCCCGAGCAACATGGAGGATCCCAGTCTCTACCAATAAAAAATAAAAAACTAACCGGGCATGGTGGCTCACGCCTGCAATCTCAGTCACTCAAGAGGCTGAGGCAAGAGAACCACCCAAACCCAGGAGGCAGAGGCCGCGGGGAGCGGAGGCCCCACCACTGCACTCCAGCCTGGGCAACAAGAGCGAAACTCCGCCTCAAGAATGAATAAAAGACCAGGTTTCCCCTTGTTGCCCGGGCCGGTCTGGAACTCTTAGACTCAAGCGATCCGCCACGCTCAGCCCTCCAAAGACCTGGGATCCCAAGCGTGAGCCACCACGCCAGGCCGATCTATTCCTGTCTGATTAATAAACTGGGCCTTAGGGACTGGCTCAGGCCTGCAATCCCAGCACCAGGGGAGGCCGAGGCGGGCAGATAACCTGAGGTCAGAACATTGAGACCAGCCTGAGCAACATGGAGAAACCCCATCTCTTAACAACAACAACAAAAATACATAGATACATAATTAGCCGGGCGTGGTGGCTCACGCCTGCAATCCCAGCCACTAGGGAGGCTGTGGCAGGAGAACCACCCAAACCCTGGAGGCGGAGGCTGCGGGGAGCTGAGACCCTGCCACTGCACTCCATCCTGGGCAACAAGAGCAAAGCTCCCTCTCAAAACAAAAACAAAAACGAAAACAAAAACAAAAAAAACAGAGACTCAATTTCACCATGGTGCCCAGGCCGGCCTTAACTCCTAGGCTCAAGCGATCCGCCCCGCTTGGCAGTCCAAAGTCCTGGGATCACAAGCGTGAGCCGCCGTGCCAGGACGATCTGTTCCTTTCTGATTAATAAATTGGGTCTTGTGCGCTGGCTCATGCCTGCAATCCCAGCATCCCGGGAGGCCGAGGCAGGTGGATAACCTGAGGTCGGGAGTTTGAGACCAGCCTGACCAACATGGAGAAACCTCGTCTGTGCCAAAAAAAAAAAAAAACGAAATTAGCCAGGTGTGGTGGTTCACGCCTGCAATCCCAGCCACTGGGGAGGCTGAGGCAGGAGAACCACCCAAACCCGGGAGGCGGAGGCCGCGGGGAGCCCAGACCATGACATCGCACTCCAGCCTGAGCAACAAGAGCGAAACTTCACCTCAAAACAAAAAAAACAGACCTAATTTCACCATGTTGCCCAGGCCAGTCTGGAACTCCTAGGCTCAAGCGATCTGCTGCGCTCAGGCATCCTACATCTGGGATCAAAAGCGTGAGCCACCACGCCAGGCCGATCACGCCTATTAAGTAATCCCAGCACTTTGGGAGGCCTCAGTGGGTGGATCACCTGAGGTCAGGAGTTTGGAGACCAGCCTGGCCAACGTGATGAAACCCCGTCTTTACCAAAAATATTTAAAAATTAGCCGAGTGTGTGGTGGGCGCCTGTAATCCCAGCTACTCGGGAGGATGAGGCAGGAGAATTGCTTGAATCTGGGAGGCGGAGGTTGCAGTGAGCCGGGATAGCGCCACTGCACCCAGCCTGGGTGACAGAGTGAGACTCCGTCTCTAAAATAAAATAAAATAAAATAAATTGGACTGTGCGTGCTGGCTCACGCTTGCATCCGCAGCACCCCCGGAGGCCAAGGCGGGCGGGTAACCTGAGGTTGGGAGTTTGAGACCAGCCTGACCAACAGGGAGAAACCCCTTATGTATCCAAAAAAAAAAAAGAAAGAAAGAAAATTTAGCAGGCTGTGCTGGCTCCCGCCTGCGATCTCAGCCACTTGGTAGGCCGAGGCAGGGGAACCACCCAAACCCAAGAAGCAGAGGCCACGGGGAGCTGAGACCCAGCCACTGCACTCCAGCCTGGGCAACAAGAGCGAAACTCCGCCTCAAAAACAAAAACAAAACAAACAAAAAAAGGGAGACCCGGTTTCACCATGTTGCCCAGGCTCAAGCGTCCATAGCGCTTGGCCATCCAAAGTCCTGGGATCACAAGCGTGAGCCACCACGCCAGGCCAATCTATTCCTTTCTGATTAGTAAATTGGGCCTTAGGCACTGGCTCACGCCTGCAATTCCAGCAGCCTCGGAGGCTGGGGAGGGCAGATAACTTGAGGTCGGTAGTTTGAGACCAGCCTGATGAACATGGGGAAACCCTATCTCCACCAAAAAAAAATAAAAATAAAAAATACAAAACGAGCCCGGCATGGTGACTCACGTGCAATGCCAGCCACTCAGGAGGCTGAGGCAGGAGAACCACCCAAACCCGGGAGGCGGAGGCAGGATGAGCCCAGACCTCGCCATTGCCCTCCAGCCTGGGCAACAAGACCGAATCTCTGCCTCCAAAAAAAAAAAAAAAAAAGTGACCGGGTTTCACCATCGTGCCCGGCCTGCCCAGGTCGGTCTGGAACTCCTAGGCTCAAAGGATCTGCTGCGCTCGGTCGTTGAAAGTCCTGGAATCACAAGCGTGAACCACCACACCAGGCCGATCTATTATTCCTTTCTGATTAATAAATTGAGTGGTGCACGGTGGTCCACGCCTGTAATCCTAACACCTGGGGAGGCCAAGGCCAGCGGATAAACTGAGGTCGGGAGTTTGATACCAGCTTAATGTACATGGAGAAACCCCTATCCACCAAAAAATAAATAAATTAATTAATTAAAATACAAACTGAGCCAAGCATGGTGGCTCACACCTGCAATCCCAGCCACTCAGGAGGCTGAGGCAGGAGAACCACCCAAACGTGGGAGGCTGAGGCCATGGGCAGCCGAGACCCCACCACTGCACTGCAGCCTGGGCAACAAGAGCTAAACTCACCTCGGGGGAAAAAAAATAGAGAGAGACCAAGTTTCACATGGTGCCCAGGCCAGTCTGGAACTCCTGGGCTAAGAGCATCCTCCCTGGGATTATCTTAAAGTGTAGTTGGAAAAAGTAAACTAGCCCCAAAAACTTTTTGCAAAGCCTCATGTATAGGTGTTCCTAAATGATAACATTGTGTTGCTTATTTTAAATATTTTGAAGTTTATAAAACCAATTGAGTTGCTTAACTATTTTGACATTTATAAAACTGGTAGCATGAAATTTTTTGAAATATTTAACAACACACAGTATTTCTTGTAAACTTCATCCACACTCATGTATGGAGCGGTAGTTAACCCATTTTCACTGCTGTGTAGTATTGCATTGAGTAAACTTTCCACAATTGATCTACTTTTTCCCATTCTTCCCATCACTCAACTCCCCGGATTCCTTCTATAATCTCTGAAAAATTGTATTTCCCAAAGATGGCACAACAATATTCCTCATACCATGTGCTCTTCTCTTTGTGACATTGCCACTATCCCATCAGGAAGTGGAGTTTAATTTCCCTCTCCTTGAATCTAGATGGGCTTGCGACTGCTTCAACCAATAGAGCATTGCTGAAGTGACGCTGTGTGACTTCTGAGACTAGGCCATAAGTCTTATGATAACGCAGTTTCCACATTGTTCACCAGAACACTCATGCTCTGAGTGACCATGAGTCACCATGTAAAAAGTCCAACTACCCCAGGGCCACCATACAGAAAGGAAAACTGAGTATGGACCTGTTTCACATGAAACGTTCTCTCAGATACTTTAAAGGTGGGAATCTGGGCACCCTGTCATCCTTCAACCTGACACTTTGACAGGTCTTTAGGGAGGGTCCTTTGGGCCCCATCTGAACTCTCTCATTACAGAGGAGTCCAAGGATCTGGCTGGCCGCCTGCAACATTCATTGCAGCATAGAGGAGAGTTACAGCGGGCTCTCTCTGCTGTCACCGCCACACAGAAGAAGGTGGACAGAGTGAGTCCAACCACCCGCCCTGTGCCCTGGGAGCCCGGCTTCGCAGATGGAGGAGTGAGCCTAAGGGTCCCTTCTGCAGGATGGAGTGGCCTGCCCAGGAGGCAGCATGGCCTTGTCTTGTTGCTTTTGTGTCTGGTTGTTAGAGGCAGCCTGGGGCTGAGTCAGCTGCTGTGGGTGAGTTGAGGGGCGCGGTGGGGGGTGAGCACTGGATGTAGAGCTTGGAGGCCAAGTGCCTGCCCTGCCCTTACCTGGCTGGGGTCTTGGCCAAGTCCTAGGTGGGGTATTGGGTACTTGTTCTGTGAAGGTACAGAAGAGTACCTTTAGTATGATACCATTTCTGTAGAGAGAGGAAACGTGTGTGTGTGTGTGTGTGTGCACATATTATGATAGTATACATAAAACATGTCTGCAACCGTTCATAAAAAAACTCGGGAGAGAGCAACAAGGTGGCTGGGAGATACTTCCCTTCTGTACTTTCTGAGTTTTGGACTATGCAAAGGTATCATCGTTTCAAAAACTGAACGAAAGATTAATTTTCCCCTTCCTATCTGTACCCCCAACCCCAGCAAAAAAAATGGGCTTAGAGAATCAGATAAACCTGGGTGTTCAAATCCCAGCTCTGCCTACGTGGTGTTAGGCAAGCATTTAACCTCAAATACTCCATGGTTTTTCATCTACGCAATAGAGGGAATCATAGTAACTGTCTCCTGTGGTGGTTGTGAGGAGTAAATGGGATTGCTAGCGTGGTGCCTGGTGAAGCACTCCATAAAGGTTCAGACAGTGGTAGTAATAACAGTAATAACAATAGCAGTATTATCTGATCTCTCTGGGCCTCTGTTAGGCAGCTGTAAATTCCATCTCATTCCCTGTCCCTTCCAAGTTTAGAGTTCTTTTAAAAACCAGAGCATGGGCTCGGAAGTGCGTTGATCTTTATTGACTGAGTTGTATATTTAGTCTAGCCCTAGCCCTTTTAAGGGGCACTGTGTGGAATGGCCCAGGCTCTCCAGATGGAAACTTCTCACTCTTCACCATCCAGTTCTCAAGCCGTAGTCAAGCACTTACTGAGTGGCAGTTAGAGCAGTCCATACAGGAGAAGGCACGGCTGAAAGCACAGCTGACACAGGTGGGGTTTTGCAGAGGGAGGGATGTGGAAGGAAGATGATCCCAAGTGGCCAGGAGCAGGTGAGGACCAGTGACAGCCCTTCCTAACTTCTGTGCCCATTCTTGCAGTTGAAGGAGTCGCTTAAACAAGTCCAGCTAGAGAGAGATGAATATGCTCAACATATAAAAGAGAGAGTCTGGTGGCAGCAGAGGATGAGGAAAATGTCACAGGAGGTGAGGTCTGACCCTTCAGCACCCCCATCTTAGATAGGTCACTGGATCTTTCTGGGCATCTGTAAAATGGGAACAGTACAGCCAGAGGTGGTCATGGGTCTGGGCTTTGTGGAGGTGGGGGAGAGAGGGAGATGGCAGCCACCAGCCCCTCTCTCCAGGGCCCTTTCCCCCTATGCTTTGGGCAGGTTTGCACCTTGAAGAAGGAGAAGAAGGATGATATGCGTCGGGTAGAGAAGCTAGAGAGGAGCTTGTCCAAACTCAAGAACCGGATGGGTAAGATGGGGCTGGCGTGACCTGGGAGCAGGCCTGGCATCAGAGGGCTGTGGTGGGGCTTAGAATGCCCCAGGGAGGTGGGTGGATGGAAGAGCTTTGAGGCAGAGGGAAAGAGGTCTGTGCCAGGAGACGGCAACTCTTGTCATCTCCATTACCCCCAGTGTCCCCATCAGCAAAGAGGGCCCATTGTCAGCCACCCACAGTGCTCTCCATCTGAAAGTGGTTGGAAGATTGGCTACCATCCAGGTGCGAGGAATCATTAGCAGTGAGGCCAAGTTTGGGGAGGCTGAGAGGAGCTGTGCACCAAGAGGAGGGTTTTTGTTTTGGACAAGCCAGAGGCCCTTATTGTCTGCTTCCTTTCTCAGCTGAACCCCAGCCCCCGGAGCCCCCAGCTGTGCCCCCTGAGGAGGAGCTGCAGCACCTGAGGAAGGAACTAGAGAGGGTGTCAGCAGAGCTCCAGGCCCAGGTGGAAAACCATCAGCACGTAAGTCTCCTGAACCAGGCACAAAAGGAGAGGCTTGGGAGGCAGGAGGAGAGGCTTCAGCAGCTGCCCGAGCCACAGAGCGGTGTCGAGGAGCTGGTGCGTTGCCCCCCCTGGACAGCCTGTCCTCCTCCCCAGCCCTCCAGGCCTTTGTTTCCCCACCTGTAAAATGGGGCAACGTAGCCCTCATGTGAAATGTTACTTCTAAATGCACCTGTGAGCCAGAGCCCTGCTCTGGTGGCTGTGGGACATAGGGGATGATTTTTCTAACCTGCCTCCACCCTTCCCCGTGCCGTGGGAGGCAGACACCGAGTTCTGGGGTCTCCAGTTTCAGTGGGTGGCTGCTGATTGCTTCTCTCTGTCCAGAACAACGAGAACAAGAGCGCACTGCAGTTGGAGCAGCAAGTGGAGGAGCTACAGGAGAAGCTGGATGAGGTAAAGGAGACGGTAACCTCTGCCCCATCCAAGAAGGGCTGGGAGGCGGGCACCAGCCTCTGGGGAGGGGAGGTGCCAGGCCAAAGGCAGCTCCAGCCTGGGGGCAGGTGACACCAGCACCCTCCAGGACAGTCCCGTGACTGTTTCTTGCTTCCTGTCCCCTGACTTTTAGAGGTGGGTAGCCCTGGGCTCCTCCCAGGTCTGGACATCATCATCCCAGCTAGAGGCATAGAGGCCCCCAATCATAGGTGAACAGACAGTGGGATAAGAGGCTCCTTATGCCAGGCACGGTGGCTCACGCCTATAATCCCAGCACTTTGGGAGGCTCAAGCAGGAGAATCACTTGAGGTCGGGAGTTTGAGATCAGCCTGGCCCACATGGTAAAACTTCATCTCTACTAAAATGACCAAAAAAAAAAAAAAAAAAAAATCGCCAGGCATGGTGGTGCATGGCTGTAATCCCACCTATTCAGGAGGCTGAGGCATGAGAATCACTTGAGCCCAGGAGGTGGAGGTTGCAGTGAGCTGAGACTGCACCACTGCACTCTAGCCTGTGCCACAGAGTGACACTCTGTCTCAAAACAAAACAAAAAGGCTCCTTAGATTAAAACTGGATTCCAGCCTCGGTTCCACTGGTCACCATTCAAGTACTTTGCATCTCTAAGTCTCTGTTTCTTTAACTTCAAAAGGAAGTTAGCATTTTCCTTACAGAGGGGCTGAGGATTAAATGAGATAATACATGGAAAGCGTTAGGCCTATAGCACACTTAGCACATAGTGGTTGGCTCCCACTGTTTTTCCATCAGTCGGTGGCCTACAGTTTAAATGGTAAGAAAAGGGTATGCCATTTGAGGATGGGGAAAAAGGCATGGGGTTCTAGGAAAGGGAGGCAGTCACTGAGACCTGGAGCAAGGGGCCCAGGTCCTGGGAAGACAACAGAGCCCCACAGTGCCCTCACTGCCCTATTAATGGGCCCAGAATCTGGAAGCCAGCCGCCACGTGCCCTCATATCCAGGGTCTTCCTGCGGGTGGAGCTGAAGAGCCAAGAGGCTCAGAGTCTGCAGCAGCAGCCAGACCATTACCTGGGTCACCTGCAGCAGTCCGTGGCCACCTATCAGCAGCAGGTGGCCGCCTATCAGCAGCTGACCTCTGAGAAGGAGTCGCTGCACAGGCAGTTACTGCAGCAGACCCAGCTAATGAACCAGCTGCAGCAACAGGAAGCTTGGGGCAAAGCGGTGGCCGAGATGGCCCGCCAAAAGTTGTAGGAGACCCGGGGAGGGAGCTGCTGAAGACGGGGCCATGAGGGGGACGACCTGGCAAACTCCGTGCCTTCTCACTCTTTCCTGGCCCCTTAGGAGCACCTGGAGGCTGCCAGGCAGCAGAATCAGCAGCTAACGGCCCAGCTGCGCCTCACGGCTCTCCCTGGGGAAGGTACGGGAGGCCACTCAGAGGAAGAGGACAGAGCCCCAGGAGGAAGGGGGGACTGTTAGCAGCGCAGGATTGAGGAGTTGGAAGAGACCTTTAGAACAGCTGGTCATTATGCTGACCGGGTGCCTGCACTAAGTTCGGCATCAATATGGTGACCTCCTGGGAGCGGTGGGGCCACCAAGTTGCCTAAGGATGGCTGAACTGGCCCAGGTCAGAAACGGAGCAGGTCAGAACTCCTGCACTGACCAGTAGTGGGACTGTGCCTGGGCGGTGTAGCAAGATCTTGGGTCTTAAAAGTAAAAATAAAGAACAGCAGCTCATTCCTCTCTGGGAGGGGCTGGCTCAGGGTTACCCAGTGAGGGTGGAGGCAGAGGTGGGCCCACAGTACCTGCCTTGTTGGGTTGTCTGAGGACACCTCTGGCCACTCCCCACAGGAGATGGAGGAGAACATCTGGACAGTGAGGAGGAGGAGGGACCTCGGCCCATGCCGAGCGTCCCAGAGGACCAGGAGAGCTGGGAGGCCATGGTGAGCCTGACTCCCCCCGCACCCATTTTACCACCTTCCTCTGTGGTCCCTGCAAGACCCCTTTATGCTCTTACTTTCCCTGCCTTCTGATTTCTCTGCGGCCTCATCCCTTCCGGGAGCCAGTGGTCAGACCCCATTTCCCCTGTGACCAACAGGTGCACACTCTGAGGCCCCAAGGAAAGGGGCTGCGCTCCACCTCTCTGCCCCATTTGTTCTGTGTATGCCCCTAAAAGAATGCTCAGGTCTTGCCCTCTGGTGCCATTTTTCAAATCCGCTAGAGCCAGTGCCCAGGAGGAGCAGGCACGGTTATCAGAGCAGGTGAAAGAGCAGAGGGTGTGCTGCCAGCACCTGGCTCACCCGGTGGTCTTGTCCCAGAAGGAGTCAGAGGCAGCGGTCCCAGCCCCAGGGACTGGGGGTGAGTCTGTGAGTGGGGAGACCCCCTGGACCCTGCAGGAAGTCATGGAGAAGCTGTCCTATACCAGGACTCACTTTCGGCTTCCCCATGACTTGAAAGTGCCACCTGAGGGCAGGTCGCTGTCGAGATGTGACCCCATTACTTTGGCTCCAGAGCGGGCGTATGGACCACCTGGAGGAGAAGGCGGACCTGAGGGAGCAGGTGGAGAAACAAGAACTTTGATTCATCCAGTACTGGAGAGAGAGATGCCCTCAGTGAGTGGGAGGCCAGGGCACCGCAGGGGGAGCTACAGGGCCCTAGGAGGGGCCCCAGCGTCTGAGCCCTGTCCTCCTGCAGGAACGTTCATCACTTTGTAACAGAGCCAGGGGCCAGTGGCAAAGATGCGGCAATGGGAGGAGGACATCATCAGGCTGGCCCAGGACAGGGAGGAGATGAAGGTAGCGTGTGCAACATCTCTGTGGGGGTGGGCGTAGGCGTGAGGGTGGGCGCCGGCAGCGGCGTGACAGCTGAGCACTCCTCCCTCCAGGTGAAGCTGTTGGCGCTGCAGGAGATGCTGTTGCAACTTGTGGCGACTACAACAAGGGGCACCACAAATTCCTGGCCACTGCCCAGAACCCTGCTGATGAGCCCGGTCCAGGAGCCCCAGCCCCCCAGGAGCTTGGGGCTGCCGACAAGCATGGTGGTGAGTAGAGCCCTCAGGCGGGGCGGGCAGGCAGGAGCAGGGGGTGCTGGCGCTGCACTCAGATCCCCACCTCCAACTCTCCAAAGATCTTTGTGACATGAGCCTCACCGACAGCGTGGAGCCAGCGCACGGAGAGGCCACGGAGGGTTCTCCGCACGACAACCATTCTGCACAGCCCACGTGCAGGAGCACTAGGAGCACCCAGGCTTGGCCGGCAACCGCTCTGTGCCATTCTTTTGCTGGGTTTGGCTGCAGAGAAGAAGGAGATAAACATCACCATCATCAAAGAGCTGCTCAAGAAATTTTTTAAAAAGAAACAAACTTGTGGGGTTAATCTCCTACACAATTCATTTACTTCATTTGCATGTTAGAGCTACTCATGATGATTTGTGTTTCTAATTTATATTTTATTCGTAAGAAGTTAAAAGAGAGTGGGTCTCTGTGGCTTTCACTGATGTTCATTCTAGTTAGCATTTTTCTTTTTTAATTTCATAATTATAGGTCATTAGCATGCATATCGAGTTTGGCCTTACATGGTGGGAGTTCAAACACATGAAGACCCACTGTTTGCACAGAACTATTCTCACTGGTTTGGCACAGGCTGCCATGCTTTTTAAATGTTATTACAGCATGTATGTTCATTACAGAATTCAGATAAAATTTCTTTATATTGCGCTATTGTTTGATCTAATCTTAATCACAGCAAGGTCTTCATTCGCTCAATATGTGGTTTACCCCCAAGTGTGCACTGTTGATTACTTTGTAATATGCCACTGTGAGTACTGACATTAGAGTTGTTTAAAGTCCTAGAACTAGAAACAGCCTTTCCCCCATTTTCTGTGTACTGGTGATGGGAGTAATAACGTTTTGGGGGAGCTTTTTAAATCTTACCGAAGAGGACAGTGGCCTGCTCCAGCAGGTATGTGCGGGATACAATGTGTTTCATTTGTTCCGGCGCCAAGAATGAGCGCTGTACTATGGTAGTTCCCTTAGGATTCGTGTGTGCTCTGGGCTCATGAAGATATTGCATCAGGAGCTGCAGCAGTTGTATTCTTTTTCGATGACCTAAAAAGGGATTATTTCTGAGGAATGAAAAGTTTGCATCATTGACTGGATGTGGAAAACCTTTCCTAGCTTACAGCATTTGTATCTATAATATATTTTAAAGTCAGAGTTCATGTTACCTGTTTTAATTACATGACTACATGTCCCAGTTCACAAAAGGGCACTGGCTGGCATTCTTCTTAATGTATTTAGTAAAGATAATAAATCCTTTACGAGTTTAAATGTCCCAGGAACATGTATACAGGCTGTAGTCAAGAATAAGTTAGAGTGAAGGAAAGCTGTGTGACACCTGGCATTCCTCTCTGTTCACGGAGCTTCTTTGAGGCTTGAAGATTGATTTTACCATCTAGACCTCTCTGGCTAATACCTATTCTTCAAACACCTTGGTTACTCTGACATAGGAATTTACTTCTTTTCCTTGAATGGAAAACACTTTAAAAAAATAACATTATTATAAATGAATATATGTGAGAGTACTTAGTTGAAACAAAAGGAGTTTTAGGAGACAGTATCATACTATCTTTGAAAATCAAGGGGAAGTTTATGCAACTTAAAATGTTTATAAACTGCAGTGCAATCTACTGTTTGTGAATGTCAATGTATTATCAGGAAACGTGTCTATACAATCACAGGTATATTTCCTCACAAACTTCTTTACGAAGAGTGAAATATGTTTTTGTACCGCTTCGTTTCAGTTAGGAATATATTTTGTGCAATATTTATGTGATCGTGCCTATGCATGAGGAATGAATGAATTTCAGTCACACATTCCCTAAATCATAACTTGATGATGCTTGGGAAAGAATCAACAGTTAAAACTTCATGAAGTTCTAATGTCTGTGTCCAAAACACATCACAGTATTAGGACGTAGGGAGATACGTACGTGTGCTCCCTGGGGTGGGGATTTCTAGTTACTAGACCATCTCCATTTTTAGCATTTGGCATCCTCTTGACACTTTTATAAATATGATATTAACAGAAGAGCAAAATACGATTTTACGATGGAATGATTTGCCTGCATTCACTGAAAAAGTGCTAATATTGGGTCCTTGTGACTTCAACTGACTCTTTCAAATTGTATGAATGTGTCAACGTATCAGATAAACCCAGTTTCAGAATGATAAAAATGTTAGACCACATAATGCAGCTAATTAATAGTGGTATGATTAATAGTGCTACTGTGTTTTTCCTTTCTGTTGGAGCACAAGAACATTCAATAGAATTTTCACTAAAGAGGAGCTGTGAGTATATTAGTGGGAGTGGGAAGTGGAAGTGTCATCTATTTTTTAAAAGGTGGCAGATCCACAATATATAGTGAAAAATGGGGAGAAGGAAAAGCCAAAACAAATGAACTCATTTAAAAACATTATCTGCATTACCCTGGAAGTTATCAAAATTGTGTATGCTATATCAATATATTTTTGGAACCATTTTATGGAAGTATTCTCGATAGAGTTTGAAGGCATTTAATGCATGCTCTTTTTTTCAGGTGTCCGAAGAGAAGTGCGCTTTTTGCAATAGACTGATATTCTCTAAGCCTGCTTCCCACACCAACTAATATCAGATTCACTAGAGTTTATTAAGAATAGATTTCTAGCTCTTACTCCCAACCAAATTAATCATAGTTTTTGGGAACTAACCCAGGTATCTTCATTTTCAACCAGCATCTAAGATTTGGCTAGTAAGTTGTGAGAGTCAACAGATTTTACTTTTTTTTTATATGATATAGATGTAGGCAGAAATATCTAAATAGAGTTATAATCACCCCAAATCTTTTTTTTCCAACTATCATAAATTACCACAAAAATTTTGTTCCATGTGAAAAGATTACCTAATGAATGAATAAGTAACTTGGAACTTTAAAGAAAATGGACACTCATTCACACACGTATGTAGAGGAAGTGCACTGCAGTAGAAGAATTTCTTTTCTAGATTAATGGTTGTAAATGTCCCCAATCAAATATTAGTTAATAAGGTAACATTGTCCTTTGAAAAATAATTTGAGAGATGACAATAATTTCATTTCTGCTACTAATTTTTACCTCTGATTGCTAAATGATCTAACAACTACCCATTGTTCTCTCTGTGTTTGTTTTCTAGTGTCAATTTGGTAGACTTAATTACAGGTGATAATAGTAGCATTTTTGAGGAATGACAATCTTATGCATTTTAATGCATGATTATGAAAGCACTCTTGACAAATGAATTGATCACCTACACAAAATAGGAACAGGTGTAAATGCAGGTCAGTCAAATGGAAGATCAATCATGTGAAGCAATATTTTCCAACAGTTCTTTTGAGAGATATTCAGAGAAACAACAAGGAAAGTACGTTTCAAATAATCTTGGAGATGCTATATCTTAAAACATACTAGGTACATTTTTGTTTGTTTTTAGCTGCAAGATTTCTTAAACAATGAACAGACCAATGTGCAGTGAATTTCTTGGAGGCAACTGTATAGTTCACTGTTGAATGTATTTGGCAACAAGACATTTTTGCAGTTATCTTGTGGGACTAGGATAATGTGAGATGGATTCAGAAAATCTGAATTTAAGAGTATACAGCTCTGATGAACCACATTATCTATTACTTCTAGCCAGTTTAAGATCTGTTTCTAGGAAAATAAATGAATTTTAGATTTGTGTACTACACGTAGTATGGCCCATTATAAAAGTTTAAAAACCTTCCCTTATCCTCCTTTTTCCCAAAAGCATATATAATTCTTTTGCCTTGAGAATGAATAACGGTTTTTTATCACTTCAAACATGATTGAGTAACCTACAAAGGCCCAAATACAGTGGGAAAGACAGAAGAGAGTACCAATTCGTTGGTTATTGATTATAGCTCTGCTGATTTTGTGCCCTCCCATCTTGGTCATTTTTATGGGTTCTAACATATTCCATCTGTTGAGCACCTATCTCTCTGTGTCTCTGAACTGACACTGAACACATGGTGGGCTCTAATTAGTTCTTTTACAATTTCCTGGAGTATGCTCTTACCTGTTTATTTGAAATCTCATGGTCTCTTGACAGCTCTTTACTATCTACACTGTTATGCATAATTCAAATATAGAGAAAACACAGTGGACATTGAGAACAACTAACTCACACTACAAAAGAGGAAATACAACATATTACTTCTTATCTACTCCTGCCCGTGTGACTTTGCAATGTAATCATGATTCTTTGAAACCTCGCTGATTTCTACAGTCTCCAGACCTAAATTATCCAAAGTGATACCTTCAAACTACTGCTTAGGACATGGCCTGTCCCTAGAGGAGAGTGAGGTACCCCCCAATCCCCGCCACTCACATAGAAACGTTTATGGGAATAGGACTAAGCTAAAAATTCATGAGGCAATGAACTGTTTCTGAGCCAGTTTTAGCATTGTTTCACATCTCTGTATTCCAGGGCTTAGCTTTGCAGCTGCTGCCTAACATAGAGAAAACCCTCAGTATCTTTGTGCTAGAGGAATAATCAGAAAATAGAGATAAATAAATTGAAAGCAACAGCTAGAGGAAATTATATAACCAAAGCTAATTTTCAACAATACAAACTGTATTCCTTGAAGGACATGGTCTAAAATTTATTTTTTTAAGGTAGAAAAATGATTATCTTCTTTACTGTGTTTCCAAAAAGCATGATTAAGCCCTCATCAATTTCTGTGGCTGTGATCAGATATTTTATACTCCGGATAATTAGTGGACAGTTTTGCACCTTTGATTTGATATTATACCATCAGTATTCAACAGTTATTTTAACCACTACTGAAATATTTTAAATCCACTGCCATTTAATCGTAGTAATTATCCTTTCTGCAGAAGTTTCCAGTGACAGAGAACTATCCTGTGTTTGACAGCCAATGATGAATAGTGCTTTTTTGACACTAAGTTTTCAGGCTAGCAAGTAAATGAGGATCCTTCACATTTGCTTTGCCTTGCCAAGTGTCAAAACTGTAAGTCCTCTGGCTGACATTTGACTTGGTGAAACTATAACTATCTCATTGGTTGTGGGTCTGTTAGAGAAAAATTATATAATCAACTGTCAGCTCAGATGAATTTCTCAGCTATGTTGCTTACTTTTGTTGGTCACAGAATTAACTGGAAAATGTATTTTCCTCTCTAATCTCCCTTAGAAAATAATAATTGAATTCATTTCCCACACATAAAAACTCTCATCTCCTGCTTTGTTTTATTTTTTATAAAGATAAACTTTAGCACAAAATACATATGGCCCAAAGACATTTTGAAACATATACCGAATATACTCTACAAAATTTTAAATATGTATGTGAAAAATTCTCATGAATATGTGACATAAAAGGTAAAATGAAAATTGACTTTTTGAAATATTAATCAGTTTAGAAGTGGACATTAGGAAATAGTTCATTCGTTTTTTGATGCATATGCTCATGAGCCTTTAGGGAAGGTTATGGTGTGAAATCTATGATTCAGGGATTCAGATTTTGTCAGGGAGTTATGTGCAATTAAAAAACAACATTTAATGGGTATGGTATAAAATTGTCTTAAGTGATTCTATTCCAAGGGGAGGAAATCATATTTTTCTAACATTGAAACTAAGAGAAGTTTGGAGAGAATTCAGAAAACAGGAAAGCAATTTAGTTTCAGAGAATTAATTGCTGTAATACCAGAATAGTAAACCTGGAGTTTCAAGTGTGTTGTGTATGATGACCAGGCCCTACGATGTCATTTTTCTTACCTTTGGTAGGATAGAAAAAGACTATGACGGCTTGTTTGTTACGTTCTAGAATTCTTATTAGATCATTATGTAAGTTGTGTTATTTAATGCTTCCTACAAGTCAAAGAGAGATTATTTTATCTCTTATTTTGCAGATTAGGGCACAATATTTGAATATTAAGTCATAATTCCTAATGTTATAGTGCCAGGGAAAGGTTGAGCTTAAAGTCCAAACTGAATGCAAAGACAGTGTTCCTTCTATAAATTCTTCAATTATATAGTCTGTATAAGAGAACTGTCTTCACTGAATGAATTAATCCATTTCGTTACTAGAGTAAAGCTGGTATAATTTAATCTCTCGAAAACCTTGGCTTAACACAGGAACATAATAAATTAAAATAGAGTAAAAATCTTTTGAAATAACTATGATGTATCTCTCAGGATAATAAAAAAGGGAGGATCACTTCAAGGTCCAACAGTAGTAGATGGATGATTAAACAAATTATGCTCTGTCAATGTACATGGTAGACAGATTTAAATCATTAGTTGTACAATATAAACTTTTAAATATGTCAACAGATGTTATAGTAAAACATTAAGGGAAAATAATACCAATGAAGGGATCTCTTAACCTAATATTTAACACTTCATCACTTGATAGGATTTTGAAGAACACCTTTCTTATTTCTTTGTTCTTTTTAATTTAGAATCACACAGATTTTGTATACCTTATATATATATATATATATATATATTTTTTTTTTTTTTTTTTTTTTTTGAGACGGGGTCTCGCTCTGTCACCCAGGCTGGAGTGTAGCGGCGCGATCTCAGCTCACTGCAAGCTCCGCCTCCCGGGTTCCCGCCATTCTCTTGCCTCAGCCTCCCGTGTAGCTGGGACTACAGGCGCCCGCCACCAAGCCGAGCTAATTTTTTTTGTATTTTTAGTAGAGACAGTGATTCACCATGTTAGCCAGGATGTTCGCGATCTCCTGACTCGTGATCCACGGGCCTCCGCCTCCCAAAGTGCTGGGATTACAGGCGGGAGCCACCGCGCCCGGCCTTAGCTAGGAGATGTTTTGTTTCCATCTCATTACTTATTGGTCTTTTCAGGTTTTGGAGCTCTTCATGGTTCATTCTTGCTAGATTGGATGTGTCTAGGAAAGTATCCATTTATTCTAGATTTTCTAATGTATTGGCCTGTAGTTGCTCCTACTAGCCTCTAATGGCCCTTACAATTTCTGCAGAATCAATGATAATGTCCCCTTTTTCATTTCTGATTTTATTTCGTTTTTTTTTCTTTTTCTGTGTGTGTGTGGGGGGGTGTGGGTGTGGGTGTGTGTGGGTGGCTAAAGGTTAGTGGTTTGGTTTATCTTTTTTAAAAAACGAAGTTTACATTTTGTTGATTTTTTTTTTCATTTCAATTTCATTAATTTCTGCTCTTACCTTTACTCTTTCCTTTCTTGTATACTTATTTTGGGTCTGGTTTATTCTTGCTTTTCTAGTTCTTTAAGATGTACCGGCCCCACGGTCCCGCCGAGCCGAGGCGGCTCCTGCCGGTACCTGCGCGTGGGCCGGGCCAGCCGCGCCCCGGGTCCCTACGGCAGTTCACTGGCCTGAGGCCGGCGCCGCTATACGGCGCGGGGACGGCGCTGCTCCGGGGGTTGGAGCCGCGCGCCGCTGGAGGAGCTGCTGTTGGGGCGGGGTAGGGCGGCGCGCGGACGGCGCGCGGGGCGGCGCGGGGCTGGCGAGGCTCCTGGGGCTGTGGGCTCGGGCGGGCAGCTGCAGGAGCGGGGCTCTTGAGCCGGGCCGGGCGCTCCTTGGCGCCCCCGCGCGGGGTGCCCAGGTCCCACCGCCACTGCCTGGGCGGGAAAAGAGGCCTTGCGGCACCGGCCGGAGGCGCCTCCCGGGGACGAGACGCGGCTGCGATCCGCGGCGGTCTGACTCTGAGGCCACGAAGCTCCTGGGGCTGGTGTAACCTGAGCGCCCGAGGATGGCAGCTGCGGTTGGATTTCTCACGATGTCGTGTTAGCTCCATGTCTTCCCCCTTCTTCCCGGGTCAGGTCGTCGATGTCATCTCTACCAGCCCCACTGTGGACTGCAGCGACAACCTGACCCGCCTCTGCCTTGGGCTCAGTGGCGTGTTTCTGTGTGGTGCTGCCGCCAATGCCATTCATGTCTACCTCTTGCAAACTCCAGGCTGAGAACTTCATTCTTCTCCTCCCTTCGGAGGTAGGGTTGCTTTCTTTGACAAGACTCGCACAGGAGAATTGGTTAACCGCCTCTCATCAGACACTGCGCTCCTGGGGCGCTCAGTGACTGAAAACCTTTCAGATGGGCTCGGGGCCGGGGCCCAGGCTTCTGTAGGCATCAGTATGATGGTTTTTGTCTCACCTAATGTGTCCACCGTTGTTTGGAGCGGTGCCTCCAGTGTCAATCATTGCTGTAATTTATGGACGATATCTACGGAAACTGGCCAAAGTCACCCAGGATTCCCTGGCACAAGCCACTCAGCTAGCTGAGGAATGTATTGGCAGTGTAAGAACTGTTTGAGGTTTTGGGAAAGAAATGACTGAAATAGAGATATATGCCAGCAAAGTGGACCATGTGATGCAGTTAGCAAGGAAAGAGGCATTACTCTGGCTGGCTTCTTTGGAGCAACTAGGCTCTGCGGAAACCTGATTGTGCTTTCTGGCCTGTACAAAGGAGGGCTGCTGATGGGCAGTGCCCACGTGACCGTGGGTGAACCCTCTTGCTTTCTAATGTATGCTTTCTGGGTTAATGTATGCTTTCTGGGGTGGAATAAGCATTGAAGTCTGAGCTCTTTCTACTCAGAGCTGATTGAAAGGACTGGGTGCCGGGGGGCGCCTCTGGGAGCTCCTGGAGAGAGAGCCCAAGCTGCCTTTTAACGAGGGGTCACCTTCAATGAGAAAAGCTTCCAGGGTGCTTTGGAGTTTAAGAACGTGCATTTGCCTATCTGGCTCGCCCAGAGGTGCCCGTATTTCAGGATTTCAGTCTTTCCATTCCGTCAGGATCTGTCAGGGCACTGGTTGGCGCAAGTGGTTCTGGCCAATCAAGAGTGCTTTCGCTCCTGCTGAGGTTGTAGGACCCTGCTTCTGGAACTATCAGTCTTGATGGTCATGACATCTGTCAGCTAAACCCAGTGTGGCTGAGATCCAACATTGGGACAGTGAGTCAGGAACCCATCTAGTAAACCACATGAGAGACTTTAATGCAAAACAGTGTTGCAGAAAAAAAAAAAAAACAACAACTAAGAGACTGAAATATGTAAACCATATATCATGTTATTTGAAAAATACTTTTTTCCAGTGTGTAAAATATTGTTTTGAAATGTACCTGTTCTCAAGATCTTTTTATTCAGAGTTTTAACAATTGTAACTTTTTAAATGTCTGTAGCACCGAAGTTATTTTCAGGGTTTGCATTTTCTTTTATTGTGGAATATTTTAATTAATATAGCATGGCACCTCATTTTCTTTTGCCTGAAGATTGAAGCAATTGTCAAATGACAACTTTAAAAAGGGAATTATAAATAAAAAAGCCTGATTATTTTAGGCCAGTTTACCAATCACCGTGTAATTCTTCTGGTAGTATTCTACCTAATTTAAGTTCAATTTTACTAGATAGAGTAATGGAAAATGAAAATTTAACCCTGTATTCCGATAATCCCATGAAGCAAACTGAACCATTTAACATCAGCTGGAAAGAAGGGAACATTTATATTGCCTGTCGCCTGTGTCTTCAAAGGTGTGAGAGGTGAGGAGTATGTGTTCCTATGGGAACTATGTTTGAATATGTGCAGTTTTCAACATTTTGGCATATGAAATCCTAACAAGTTTTCTTTTAAAAACTTCTGGGAAGCAAGGGACGAACTGTCAGGTATTATTAAGAATGAATGATTTTCTCATTTAAGTTGTTTAAAGGCATGTATTTTGAAAAATATCTGTTAGAAATTTATAATTTCAAGACAAATTGAATCTATAATACTTTTGGAATATCATTAATAAGGTTAAAATCTGAGGAACATAACTAATTTTCAGCCTTAAGACATTTAAGTTTGGAAGTCCTTGCTATTCAATAGAATAACAAGAAACCTTCAGAATGTATCACTCTCCTGAAAAGAAGATATTAGTAAACTCTTTTTTATTTATGGTTAGCGTTTTATTTATAGTCTCGAAATTACTAAAGCAATGCTGACAACCATTGAATTTGCCATATTTTTTATTCAGTGCTGTTAATGTGCTGTTGCCTGAAGAAAAAAGTGCTTTTTCTCCATTGATGAGGCTATACCCTAAGAAGTAATTAAGTCAATGGAAATCAAATGGAAGTTTTGCCATGAACTAAGCATTTATTAGTTCTCTGATTAGACTGGAAGAAGAAACCGCTGTTTCATGACAAGCATGGAATATTATATTTTATTCTTCATAATTAGTGAATAAAATTTATAGGAATGAATGAATGTGGTGTTTTCTGAAATAGTAAACAGTACATCTGTGACAATCATTTTAACAAGCTCTACTTGTGTTCTTTATAAAGTGTGATTTTCAGAAAGCAAATAAAACACAATTACAAGGTTGAATCTGAGGAAAAGAATCCTTGTGCCATGGAGGTATTTACAAAATTGCATTGCATTGTTATGTTTTATTTTCTGATACATGATGTTCAATTATATCTTTAGGTAATATTTATATCATAGATTAAAATTTATAGTGAACTTAAAAAAAGATTAAAATTTATAGTGAACTTAAAAAAAGATGTATCATCAGGTTGTTTATTTGAGGTTTTTCACTTTTTTTTGATCTTGGAAATTGTAAGTATAAATTTCTCTCTTACTACTGCTTTTTGCTGTATCCCATAGGTTTTGGTATGCTGCGTTGCCATTTTCATTGGCTTCAATACATTTTTCAATTTCTTCTTAATTTCTTTGTTGAAATTCTAAGGATCATTAAAGGCTACTATGAGCAACCATAGGCCAATAAATTAGAAAACCTAGAATATAAGGATACACATAGACACAGAAAAAATCACATTATCAATTTATTCTTAAATAGGCTTTGCTAATTTATCTCTTTTAAGAACTTTAAACTGCCAGATTCGTGAGTATGGAATTGTTCGTTATAATGATGATTTAAATACAGAGGCTCTGTAATGATATTTCTTCTTTCATCAGTCCTTTTTTCTTAGTCTTACTAGTATGTAACAACTTTATTGATCTTTTCAAAGTAACGTTTGTTTCACTTTGTGAATTTACTATTTACTTCCAATTTCATTCATTTCTTTCATTACCTCTATTATTTTATTTTTTTCAAATTATGCTTCAATTTTTTTTTTTTTTTTTTTTTTTTTTTTTTTTTTTTTGAGACGGAGTCTCGCTATGCCGCCCAGGCTGGAGTGCAGTGGCCGGATCTCAGCTCACTGCAAGCTCCGCCTCCCGGGTTCACGCCATTCTCCTGCTTCAGCCTCCCGAGTAGTCGGGACTACAGGCGCCCGCCACCGCGCCCGGCTAGTTTTTTGTATTTTTTAGTAGAGACGGGGTTTCACCGTGTTAGCCAGGATGGTCTCGATCTCCTGACCTCGTGATCCGCCCGTCTCGGCCTCCCAAAGTGCTGGGATTACAGGCTTGAGCCACCGCGCCCGGCCAATTTGTTTTTTTTTTAATTGACTTTTAAACTTACGTATTTTTCCAATACAAGAAGTTAAAGTAATAAATTACTCTCTCAATTTAACTCTGCACCACAAATATGTAGGTGTGTTATAATTTTATTTTTAATTGACACATCATAATTGTGCATATTTATGTGTACATAGTGATGTTTCAATACACACAGTGTATATATTTAATTACCCTGATGAGATGACAGTAATTAGCATATCCATCATTGCAAACATCATTTCTTTGTTTTGGGAACATTCAATATCCTTTGCTAACTATTCGAAACTATATATTATTGTTACTATTGTCATACCATAGTGGTATAGAGCATTAGAACTTATTATTCCTATCTAGCTTTAATTTTGAATCTTTTAACAAATCTCTTCCTATCCCTTCCTTCCTCTTACACTTCCCAGCCTCTAGCATCCTCTGTTTTACTTTTAACTTCTATAAGATCAAAATATTTTAGCTTCTATAATATGAGTGAAAAGCTGTAATGTTTACCTTTCTTTTCTTGACTCATTTCACTTACATTATATCCTCCATTTCCATGCATGTTGCTGTGAAGGACAAGATTTCCTTCTCTTTTATGGCCGAATAGTACTTCATTGTGTATGTATGTATGTATAACCTTTCTTTTCTTTTCTTTTCTTTTCTTTTCTTTTCTTTTCTTTCTTCTTTCTTTCCTTTCTTTCTTTCTTCTTTCTTTCTTTCTTTCTTTCTTTCTTTCAGATGGAGTCTTGGTCTGGAGTGCAATGGCATGATCTTGGTTCACTGTAACCTCTGCCTCCCGGATTCAAGTGATTCTTCCACCTCAGACTCCCAAGTAGCTGGGGATGTGCCACCATGCCCAGCTAATGTTTATATTTTTAGTAGAAATGGAGTTTCGCCATGTTGGCCAGACTAGTCTTGAACTCCTGACCTCCAGTGATCTGCCCACCTTGGCCTTCCAGAGTGCTGGGATTGCAGGTGTGAGCCACCGTGCCCGCCCGATGTACCACATTTTCTTTAACCATTCATCTGTTGTTGGACCCTTAGGTTGATTCCATATCTTGGCTATTGTGAATAGTGCTGAAATAAACATCTAGGTGCAGATGTTTATTCAATATACTGTTTTCCTTGATTATATTTTTTCTAAATTATCTTTTGATTTCTTTTGTGAACTATGAGTTAAATAGTTTTTCATGTTATTTACAACTATTTGGGGATTTCCTGTGTATCTCATGTCACTGATTTCAAATTAAATTTTATTGTGATCAGAGAATATATTCTATAAAATCTAAAACATAAATTCATTTAAACTTACTCTTTGATTCAGCACTTGGCCTATGTTGGCGATGCTTTCAATACACAAGAAAACAATGTATATTCAGCATTTTAAGTGTAGTTTTTATAAATGTCAATAAGATCAAGGTGATTTATAATGAAGTTGAAATATTCTATAGCCATATGATTGGTTTGTCTTACTGTTCTATCAGTGATGAACAGAGGGATATTAAAATCTTTAATTATTATTGTCATTTATCCATTTCTCCCTTCAGTTCTGCTTACTCTCCTTCATGAATTATGAGGCTTTATTATTAAGTGGGTGTCCCTTTTGGAATATTATTGTCCTCTGATGAATTGGTTATTTCATAATTATGAAATGCCCCCATTTTCTCTTATAATGCACCCTCTTTTCCAGTCTACATTGCATTTTGCTAATACAGCCACACAAGCTTCCTAATACTTGCTGTGTATATGGTTTATCTTTTCCTATAGGTTTACTTTTCACCTATCTGTGTCTTTATGTTTAATGTATGTTTCTGGTAGACAACATTAGATGTCTAATATGACAATCTCTACCTTTACTTGGATAATTTAGTTCATAAATATGTTAAATGAAAGGTGTTGTGCCAGTTTTAAAAACTGTATAATCTGTTTCTTGTTTCTCTTCTCTTATTTTTGCTTAATTGCATTTTAAGTATTCATTTTAAATTGCATAGATGAGTTAGTTGCATTGCTTTTGTATTGAGTTAATTGTATTACGATAATCATCAACTTATGCTTAACTAATCTAAATTTTACTTACAGGTCATTTTTTACAACTTCATATATAATGTAAAAAACAACTTCATATACAACGTGAAAAATCCTTTTTCTATGTTTACATTCTCTCCAGTGATGGATAGTGATGGCTACTTTGTCAAATCAAAACACGGCAACATTTTACTAAAACGTGATCTGTGCTCCACCTATCCTATTCATTTGCACCGAGGACTTTTAGGGCAGAAAAGTATTCTGCATGATACTATACTGGTATATGCATTTGCCCAAACTCATAGAATATATGACAGCAAGAGTGAACTGCAGCGTAAACTATGGACCTAGGTGATAAGGATATACCAATGCAGGTTCATCGGTGGTAACTAATGTGACACTCCAGAGGAGAATGACCACAAAGGGTCAGGCTGTGCATGTGTGGACACAATGATGTCTGAGAAATCTTTGTAGGTTTCTTTCAATTTTGCTGTGAACTTACAACTGCCCTAAAAAGAAAGTCTATTAAAAACAACAACAACAACAACAAAAACTGATGACCATAACATTTCCTTTATTCCCCCTCTGTCTTTTGTGATTTTTTTTGTATAAATTTTTCTGTGCACATCATAAACCCCACAATAAAATGATATCTTTTTCAACTTAAATACTCAGTTTCCCTTCAATGAAATTGACAAAGTATTTCCTGTTACTCACATACTTATCATTTCTATGCTTTTAATTTCTTTTTTTTTTTTGAGACGGAGTCTCGCTCTGTCCCCGGGCTGGAGTGCAGTGGCCGGATCTCAGCTCACTGCAAGCTCCGCCTCCCGGGTTCACACCATTCTCCTGCCTCAGCCTCCCGAGTAGTTGGGACTACAGGCGCCCGCCACGTCGCCCGGCTAGCTTTTTATATTTTTTAGTAGAGACGGGGTTTCACCCTGTTAGCCAGGATGGTCTCGATCTCCTGACCTAGTGATCCGCCCGTCTCGGCCTCCCAAAGTGCTGGGATTACAGGCTTGAGCCACCGCGCCCGGCCGCTTTTAATTTCTTCTAATTTGGAGTTTAGATTTGATGTTATTTCCTTTCAGGCCAAAAAACTACCGTTAGCATGTTTTGTAGTATGGATTTGCTGGTGACAAATTAGCCCATTTAATTTTTCTGAAAATGTCTTAATTTTACATTCAACTTTGAAAGATATTTTAACAACATATAGAAATGAACACGATGCTCTGTCATCTCCAAATACTTTAGTAGAGTGATTCTCAACCAGGGGGAGTTTTGCCCTCCACGAAACATCTGATAATATCTCAAGATATTTTTAGTTGTTAGTCTGGGGAATGGTGTGAGGAGGGTGCTACCGTCATTTAGTTATTAAAGGCAAAGCAAGTCGCTAAACATCCTACAATTCACAGGAAATGCCCACAACAAAGAATTAAATGGCCCAATGTCAAAAGCGATAGTGCCAAAGTTGAAAAACTCTGCTTTCATATATATTTTCTACAAACACAATTGTGTGTCTGTATGTGTATATACAGATATATAATTCTATATATTACAAATCTATTACAGTAATATGTGTGCCCCCCCACACACACACAATACATGCACAATACAACAAACAAAACCAGAAAATTATTATTAACATATTCTTGCATCTAATTCTCAAGCCCCCATTAAAATTTCACCAATAGTCAGCCGGGTGCAGTGGCTCATGCCTGTAATCCCAGCACTTTGAGAGACTGAGACGGGAGGATCACAAGGTCAGGAGTTCGAGACCAACCTGGCCAACATGGTGAAACGCCATCTCTACTAAAAATACAAAAATTAGGTAGGCATGTTGGCGGGTGCCTGTAATCCCAGCTACTCTGGAGACTGAGGCAGGAGAATCACTTGAACCTGGGAGGTGGAGGTTGCAGTGAGCTGGGATGGCGCCACTGCACTCCAGCCTGGACAACAGAGTGATACTCTGTCTCAAATAAATGAAAATAAAAAAGAAAAACATATTGCGTATTATGTAGAGGTAGAAGTTTCAAGAATATTATTAACTAAATTTCTGCCTACAAAATTCTACACTGAAATAAAATATTTTCCTTTTCTAATAAAAACAAGAACAGTTTACTGGTTCATAACTCAAAATGGAATCAACTAGCATATCTGCATTTATATCACAAAACAGTACAAATTCTGAACTCAATATCTCCAGTACTGCGAAACAATAACAGTATTCACTTTATTGTGTACATGTAACTAACAGTAAAGAAGAATCCCCAGAGCAGCTTCCTATATTGGATAATAGATAACAGAGAAATCTGTATTGGGTAATAGATAAGAGAGAATTAACGAACTCCAGATTTGATTAAAATGATAAAATACCTCTTAAGAATGATTATATTTAAATTCTGAAATGTAAACTTTATACCATTTTACTATCATTGTAAACAAAGTAATCCGAAAGTCATATCCACTGCTATTGGTGTTCTAAGGAACTGTTGCCACTCTTTCGGCAGGATCTAAGTGGCTACGCTCATTCAGCTCTGCCCCAGAAGTCCTGCATCCTTTCTGATACTTCCGTAATTAAATTACATATACCCTACATTCTTTTTTTTTTTTTTTTTTTTTTTTTTTTTTTGAGACGGAGTCTAGCTCTGTTGCCCAGGCTGGAGTGCAATGGCCGGATCTCAGCTCACTGCAAGCCCCGCCTCCCGGGTTCACGCCATTCTCCTGCCTCAGCCTCCCGAGTAGCTGGGACTACAGGCGCCCGCCACCTCGCCCGGCTGATTTTTTTTGTATTTTAGTAGAGACGGGGTTTCACCGTGTTAGCCAGGATGGTCTCGATCTCCTGAACTCGTGATCCGCCCGTCTCGGCCTCCCATTGGCCAGGAAGATTAACCACTCCATTCTCTGTTCCCATTATAATCTATACAGCTTTTTATTGCACACGTAGTTATGTACTATTATATTTTTACTTATTTATTACCTCTTATCCAACTATATACATTTTAAGAGGAAGAGAAATAACATTCTTTTTGAATCTCCGGTGTTTAGTACCATGGAGAACTCTGTGACTGGCCAATAGCAGAAACTCAACAGTAACTTAATACATCTTTGTTATATGAATGAAAGGAAAGAAGGGAGGAAGAATAACGGAAATTATTACAGTTTATGGAGTCCATTTAAGTGCCATGACTTCTTTTTTTTTTTTTTTTGAGACGGAGTCTCGCTCTGTCGCCCAGGCTGGAGTGCCGTGGCCGGATCTCAGCTCACTGCAAGCTCCACCTCCCGGGTTCACGCCATTCTCCTGCCTCAGCCTCCCGAGTAGCTGGGACTACAGGCACCCGCCACTTCGCCCGGCTAGTTTTTTGTATTTTTTAGTAGAGATGGGGTTTCACCGTGTTAGCCAGGATGGTCTGGATCTCCTGACCTCGTGATCCGCCCGTCTCGGCCTCCCAAAGTGCTGGGATTACAGGCTTGAGCCACCGCGCCCGGCCGCCATGACTTCTTTATGGCAATTTACTGTCATAACAACCTTTGAAGTACTGATTATTATCCTCACTTTACAAATAAAACAAAACAAAAGCTGATGATCAGAGAGTTGAAGCACCTTGCCTGAATTTGCAGAGTCCATCCTGTGTATTTGGGATGCAAATAATGAGCATCTCTGACTCCAGAGCGATGCTCGGGACGTGACAATGTTCAGAAGGTACGTGATGCGTGCCATGGGCGCTTCCTCCTAAAACAGCTTGGTCAATACCTTCACTGTGGACTAGATATTAGGATCCATTATTTGCAGATGAGAAAGAAAACAATAAAATTAAGAGGAAAAGGAATCAACCTCAATGAGTGTTTTATTCACATCTATGAATCCCATTGTGCTCTTACTTGATGTGATTGTCATTTGCTGTCACACCAAATAATTATCGCTATATTACCCTTAATCATAAACATTTGATAAGCACATTTTTTTTTTCAATAACTGTATTAGCCAGAGCGCTTTTGGTGGTAAATGCAAGACATTCAACTTGAATGTACTTAAGCAACACAGGAAATTATTTGGCTCACATAAACTACAGAATGCCTCAATCAGAGGGAAGAGAAAATTAGAACAGTTGAGATTCTACTTCTCATTTTCTGTTATGTTCTGAACAAATTATCTCAGACTGTTTTTTGACAAGGTTAAAAGCATGATTTCAGACATTATCAGTGCTTATATCCTCATACCTATCTAAGGAGAAAGGAAAAAAATTCCAGCTTTTAGCTTCATTTTGTAAAACCCTGGGGGAGTTTCAAATTGGATTGGATTAGGTCATATGCTCAAAGCTAGACCAGTCATTGTAGCTAAAGAATTAGGTACAATGATTGGACAAGCCCTGGTCAGGTGGCATCATTAAATCAATTAACTGTGTAACTGTGGAGTTGGCTTCACGGGAAAAGATGCTCGCTCCTGTTCTGACCTCAGGGTTGGAGTATGAGAAGTGTATGTAAATTGAAGAATTCAGGACACTTTTCCTGGAATAAATGGGAAGAGTTTAGGGAGAGCAACACACAGACACACAGACACACACACGGGAGGTTACGCCTTCTCTCTCTAGTCTTTCATCTTGCCCATCATTAAGTGTATACTGAACGTCATCATCTCTGGACTTTAGTGAATGCCAAGGGTAAAGAACTGACCTTGGGCTGGACACGGTGGCTCAGGCTTGCAATCCCAGCACTTTGGGAGGCCGAGGCCGGCAGATCATGAGGTCAGGAGATCGAGACCATCCTGGCTAACACAGTGAAATCCTGTGTCTACTAAAAATACAAAAAAATTAGCCGGGAGTGGTGGCGGGCACCTGTAGTCGCAGCTATTCAGGAGGCTGAGGCAGGAGAATGGCATGAACCCGGGAGGCAGAGCTTGCGGAGATCGCGTCACTGCACTCCAGCCTGGGCGACAGAGTGAGACTCCGTCTCAAAAAAAAAAAAAAAAAAAAAAAAACTGACCTTCTTTGGGTTATTCACGATCTTTATTCTGCAAAAGTTTGAGATGCCATTATTTATGCCTTTTACTCTTGAAGAGAAGAAGATATTCATGTTATGGACAACGATGTAAACTTTAACTACATAAAATGATGGATGAGATGGTTGAAATGGTATTTCATCAGTTCTAAGTCACAACTCGGACACCTGGTTAAATCTAATATTTGATACATTGCTGTTGGCCAAGTAGCAGCCATGGCACATTGTCACTTCAGTTGATGGTGTGCATGGTTAATACTACAAGTGCTGGGCTCAACTGTCGTAGAAGATATCTTCAAAATAGGTTACACTATGGTTCAGCATGAAAACAAAAAAAAAATGTTGTCTTTGCAGAAAGTTACTAGAACACAGAGGTGATGCATGCATTTGATATTTTTGAAACAAATATTTAGCATCTAAAGAATGAACTCCATTCTGTTTTTTTTTCTTTTGGAACAAAAACCAAGTGTTTTAGAAGACCTAAGATAGCAGGATTCCCACAAGTAGATGAAGCTATGCTAGGTTACTGATTCAGGTACAATGCAACTAATGGGGGGAGAGATTGCTAGATGTCTTGAAAGAGACAAAAGAAATTCAAGAACACATGAATCTTAAATGACTAAATTATGTAGAATTATTATGAAGATATCACGTCAAACCTCGCCAGGAATGTTCTTTAGTGTATATGAAGTAATAATACATCTGACAACTGATGGAGTCTTTGATGTCAATAAAATACAGTAATAGGAGAAACTGATATTTACTTCATGGAAGTTACTTTGGCAACATTGTGAAGTAGCAAGATTATTACACTAGTAATCAGACTACTTAAATTTTAATCCTTGGTGCTATCACCACCTAATTGTGCTGTCTAGGGAAAGTCAGTTACAGACTTAGGTCTTCATTTATACGATAAAGATTTTGGACTAGATTATGTCAGAAGTCAGTTTCAAACATGAAGTCACATGATTCTAGATGAACTAAAGAATGTAAAAGTGATTTATGATTTCTTCATTTTAAGAATGATGGTTTGGAAATACTGTAACTTTAGCTTGGTGGTTGGTCATTTCCAGAGGCCAGTATAATATCTTCACTTTCAGTTCTGGAATAATTTCTCTAGATCACATACCTAATGTTTCCAGTTGAGATAGATTTAGCATGCAAAACAGGCCATGTTGTGTATTTTTTTAACATTCAAAGTGCTTGGTATTTTGATTAGGGTTTATAGATTCAGACAGATTAGTGAGGCAGTAAACAGGAGAAAAATGCTAAAGAACAGCTAATCAAGTGAGTGGGAAACAAATAGCCAATTACTACAGACTAGGGTTATAATTCAAAAGTATGTGAAGCGTTATTGTTTTGATGCAGTGCTTTTAGACCAAATGTAACTAGAACAGACAAATGGTTGCACACTAGCACACTCAAGAATATGGTCATGGCCGGGCGCGGTGGCTCAAGCCTGTAATCCCAGCACTTTGGGAGGCCGAGACGGGCGGATCACGAGGTCAGGAGATCGAGACCATCCTGGCTAATATGGTGAAACCCCGTCTCTACTAAAAATACAAAAAATTAGCCGGGCGCGGTTGTGGGCGCCTGTAGTCCCAGCTACTCGGGAGGCTGAGGCAGGAGAATGGCGTAAACCCGGGAGGCGGAGCTTGCAGTGAGCTGAGATCCGGCCACTGCACGCCAGCCTGGGCGGCAGAGCGAGACTCCGTCTCAAAAAAAAAAAAAAAAAAAAAAAAAAAGAATATGGTCATTAAGAACGTAAGATTTTCTAATAAGAGATGGTAATCTTTCTCTGGGGCCACAGGCAGTTTCACTGCTTATTTATTGAAAATGTGGTGAAGTATTTTAAAAAGTCAAGCACAAACATTTTATTGTATTGGGTTCTTAGGGTCTGAGAACCTGAAGGTCACTTGAGTTAGTATAATCCTTTCCCCATCTTTAATAATGATATAAACTAAATTATCACAAATTCTTTCTACTGAAAAAATGCTGAGACAAAAATAGACAAATGAATTCCATTATCTCTTATGATAGCATTTCCTGAAGCATATTTTTTAAAGTTAGTATGATGCCAACTTTTCAAGAGCACTTATACCCCTTCATTATTAATTTACAAGAAAAAAATTATAAAACATTAGAACTGGCAGGAAGACTAACAATCATGCACTCAATGTTTGATTTTAGAAATCAAGCAAGGTAATACAAAAAGCTTAAATATTCACCCCCATATAACTACTTGATGACAAACTGGATGTGGAACCCAGATCTTTTAATTTTTACTTTAATAATTTACTAATATTTTCACACTTTTCATTTACTTTAAAACCAAAATAATCTCCAGCAATTGATTATGCCACTCCTTTACCATCCAGTCATTTGACTAGAACTTCCTAAAACTTATTAGAAAAAAAACATCAAACGACAGAAGGAAAATCTTGATGACTCTCAGGCGGAATAAATACAAAGACAACCACATCAATGGTGAATCTCGGTAAAGCTGGTGAAATCAAAATCAAAGAGAAAATAATAGAAGCAGCCAGAAATAAGCCTCTCCTTTCACAAAGAAAAAAAAAAAAGCAGTAATAAAACTAATCAACCTCTCAATAGTAAAACAAAATTGAAATCAGAATGCAATGGTTTAACATCTTCAAAGTGTGAAAGAAAATAACACCTAATCTTAAAGCTCATGTGATATTAAAACATCTCTCCAATGTGAAAGGAAAATAAAGGTGTTTCTAGACAATCAGAAAAGAATGAGAAAGTTTGTTTCTAGAAAACTTATAGTAAAGGCCGGGCACAGTGGCTCATTCCTGTAATCCCAGCACTTTGGGAGGCCGAGGTGGGTGGATCACGAGGTCAGGAGATTGAGACCATCCTGGCTAACACAATGAAACCCCGTCTCTACTAAAAATACAAAAAATTAGCTGGATGTGGTGGTGAGTGCCTGCAGTCCCAGCGACTGGGGAGGCTGAGGCAGGAGAATGGCATGAACCCAGGAGGTGGAGCTTACAGTGAGCCGAGATCACACCACTGCACTCCAGCCTGTGTGACAGAGCGAGACTCCGTCTCAAAAAAAAAAATAAAAAAAGAATCACTAGAATCCAGCTCTCAGGCTCCCTCTGCGTTTCTTGGCACCACTCAAGGACAATTATATTCTTGACAATAAGACTTAGCTCCTTAAACTTCCTAGAGAAACAATGACAGTATGCATTTAAATTATAATCTTGGACAATAGAATAGACTTTCACTGTCAGTATTATCCAGTTATAATCTAACTGTAGCAGCGGCTAAGCCGAGACGTGCTTATGCATTGCATGATATTTGAGTGTTGAGTGCGAATGAGTTGGATTCTTGACCTTTTGCTGGTGGGAACTTTCTTACCTCTTTCTGTTTTCCCCAGACTAACCCGTGCAGTGTAGCAGCACTTCCTTTGCCGCCAAGTGATTCTCTTCCCGTGGCATCTCTGATCAATTCCATAATCTCTAGGCATCATGTGCCGCTGTGTCATAAGGTGACAAAAGCCCTCAGAGCACAGGACAGGACTGTTGTCATCACTGAATCCACCAGGTTAGAATGGGAAGATGGGAGGCAAAAATAACACTAAATAACTGGTTATAAAAATCTTAAAATTTTTTTACAGTTGAGTGATTGGACTACTTATTTGATGCATTTGAAATCATTGATTAAATACAGAGATGCCCATAAACTGAGACAATAGAAATTAGAGAAGTTTAATTACAGTAAATTAAGAAAAAACACTGAAGCAGAGACAACGGATGGTCAAAGATGAAAATGATAATTCAAAAGTATCAAGAACGTTAGAGGAAAACTAAGAAATGAAGCCAGTTCACACAGACAATACAATTCCTTCTATTTTCTTTTTTTTTTTTTTTTTTTTTTTTGAGATGGAGTCTCACTCTGTCCCCCAGGCTAGAGTGCAGTGGCGCAATCTGGGCTCACTGCAAGCTCCATCTCCTGAGTTCACACCATTCTCCTGCCTCAGCCTGCCGAGAGGCTGAGACTACAGGTGCCCACCAACATGCCCGACTAATTTTTTTTTTTTTTGTATTTTTAGTAGAGACGGAGTTTCACCGTGTTAACCAGGATGGTCTGGATCTCCTGACCTCATGATCCACCCGCTTCGGCCTCCCAAAGTGCTGAGATTACAGGCGTGAGCCACCGTGCCCGGCCAATTTCTTCTATTTCTTTCACTGTTTTATTTATTTGTTTGTTTATTTATTTTTCCATCCTTAAAGTTTGTCAGGAATGTCTTCTTGTGTCCACCTTTGTTTTTCTGTGGGGTGGGTGTTTGTGTTTTTTTCCTCAATCCTCCCTTGGTTTCTTTCATGATTTGATTCCAGTTGGAGAATACTCCCTGATTTAAGAATATTTTAAGTGTTTCCCAATTATTATCATAGGACTTCAAGAATTTCAAATATTAATAGCATTGCCAATTAATAGTTTAAAACCATTTCTCAAATATAACATATTTAGCCTTTTTATGGCAAAATTAGCATGTATTCATTCAACAAATAAATCATAATAATTTTGCAAATATCAGTATGTACCAGATAATGGGCTGCAGAACATATTTTCATACTTTACACAAAATGAAGTTATTTTACACTTATTGAAAAATATTTTATGGGGTACTTATAGACTTTTTATGAGGACTATAATCCTGAATATAATTTTATTTCATTCATATTTTTCTTTGTTCATACGAGATATTTATTTTACAGGAAATGTGACAATTAGAACCTGTTGCTGAAGCTAAAAAAAAAATGACAGTTTTATTTTATGATGAAGATTAATAGCACAAATGAGTTTATACCCGACCTCAAAGCAATTCTGTTTTATGAAAGTCGGACTTACTAAGCTTGAAAAGCTTCTTCCTTTGGTGTTTAACACATGGAAACAGTAATCATTTAGCTACACCCTAGTAATTTTAGCCAAAAATATTCCCACCCTATTCTGGAGATAAAATAAATTTGAGTTAACATCGGGGTTTAACTATTCTTTCATAGTTGTGCTTTTTTATTAGGGACAGTAGAACTTCATCCTTAAAACAGCTTCAGGGGTCCTCTATCAGCAGCACGATTTATAACTAGCTATTTAGGGAAATAATTTTGCTTTTGTATACTATTTGTTATAGTTTGATTCACTCACCATTTGTTTGCAACAAGACTAGTTGTACAGTTGGGTTAGATTTCTTATCATAGAAAGATGTTTCAAGTGATCAGCATATGATATAAAAAGATGAAACCTGCGTGGCACAGTGGCTCACGCCTCTAATCCCAACACTTTGGGAGGCCAAGGCGGGCGGATCACGAGATCAGGAGATGGAGACATCCTGGCTAACACGGTGAAACCCTGTCTGTACTAAAAATACAAACAAGACTCCCTCTCAAAAAAAAAAAAAAGAAAAGAAAAGAAAAAGAAACCTTACTGATTTTTTTTTCATAAACGTTGGATGCTTCACTTAGTATCATTATGACTCTGGGTAGTGGTACAAATTGGGATAAAAGATAAGTTTCTAAGAAACTAGATTTTTTTTTTTTTTTTTTTTTTGAGACGGAGTCTCGCTCTGTCGCCCGGGCTGGAGTGCAGTGGCCGGATCTCAGCTCACTGCAAGCTCCGCCTCCCGGGTTCACGCCATTCTCCTGCCTCAGCCTTCCGAGTGGCTGGGACTGCAGGCGCCCGCCACTGCACCCGGCTAATTTTTTTTTTTTTTTTTTTCTTTTTTTTTGAGACGGAGTCTCGCTCTGTCGCCCAGGCTGGAGTGCAGTTGCCGGATCTCAGCTCACTGCAAGCTCCGCCTCTCGGGTTCACGCCATTCTCCGGCCTCAGCCTCCCGTTTTTTTGTTTGTTTTTTTTTGTTTTTTTTTTTTGTATTTTTTGTAGAGAGGGGGTTTCACCCTGTTAGCCAGGACGGTCTCCATCTCCTGACCTCGTGATATGCCCACCTCGGCCACCCAAAGTGCTGGGATTACAGTCATGAACTACCACACCTGACCAGAAACTAGCTTTTTTTATATTTAACAAAAGCCGGCTTCGATAATAGCATACTTGCAGTTCATACAAGATCAAAATTTTAAGGAACAAAAAACAACAACAACAACAGTAAAACCTTCTTAAGTCAACAAAATGTTTTGTAAAGGGTATTTCATTTTCAGCCTGGCCTTACCTCTAAGAAGCGTTTTGCATGAAACTTGTGCGTGAATTCTCATTCCAAGAACGTAAGAAGAAATAAATGAGCAAAACAGAAATGAGCAAAAAAAAAAAAAAAAAAAAAAAAGTTATGTTCTTGGAATTCTCATTTGCTCAAATAAATCAAATAAATGAGCAAAACAGAACATGGGGGTGGATTTCCCCCTTGCTGTTGGTGGGAAAATGAGTGAATTCTCACAAGATCTGATGGCTTAAGAATGTGGCACTTCCCCCCTTCCTCACTCTCTCCCCTGCCACAGTGTAAGACGTGCCTTGCTTCCCCTTTGCCTTCCACCATGATTAGAAGTTTCCGGAGGCCTCCCCAGCCATGCAGAACTGAGTCAATTAAACCTCTTTTCTTTATCAATTACCAAGTCTCAGGTAGTTTATAGCAGTGTGAAAACACACTAATACATCCCAATTCATTCTTATTTAAACTTTGACACAATTTTCGAGGGAGTATATAGGAGAAGAACAATTGTGTGTCTGGATATACATCCTTTCTCCACGTTAAAATTTTCAGATTGTTCTCTATATGGTTATTTGCTCAATTGGTTATACATCTACAATTTATTACAACTTTTGAGTAATTACGGCAGACTAGTCAGACATGGTTTCTCTTCTTTTAACTCCTGAAAACCACACAAAAGGCGGGGCGCGGGGACTCACGCCTGTAATCCCAGCACTTTGGGCGTCTAGTTTCTGGTCGGGCGCGGTGGCTCACGAGTGTAATCCCAGCACTTCGAGAGGCCGAGGTGGCATATCACGAGGTCAGAAGATCGAGACCATCCTAGCTAACACGGTGAAACCCCGTCTCTACTAAAAATACCAAAAAACAAACAAACAAACAAAAATTAGCCGGCGTGGTGGCGGGCGCCTGTAGTCCCAGCCAAGATCGCGCCACTGCACTCGAGCCTGGGGGCAGAGCGAGACTCCGTCAAAAAATAAATAAATAAATGAAAAAAAAATCACACACAAAAATGGCACATAGTCGACCAAGAAATAAACTGCAAAAGACAATGGGAACAGAGCAGATGAGAGACTCAGAGTAGCGACCCAGCAACAAGCAGAACTTTTTTTTTTTTTTTTTTGAGGAGGAGGAATTTCACTCTTGTTGGCCAGGCTGGAGTGCGGTGGCATGATCTCGGTTCACTGCCACCTCTGCCTCCCGAGTTCAAGCCTCTCCAGTAGCTGGGATGAGAGGCACCGGCCACCATGCCCAGCTGATTGTTTTGTATTTTTAGTAGAGATGGGGTTTCACTATGCTAGCCAGGCTGATCTCGAACTCTTGACCTCAGGTGATCTACCCACCTCAGTCTCCCAAAGTGCTGAGATTACAGGCATGAGCCACTGCTCCTGGCTGCAACATTTATTTTTTGAGACGGAGTCTCGCTCTGTCACCCAGCCTGGAGTGCAGTGGCACGATCTCACCTCACTGCAAGCTCCGCCTCCCGGGTTCACACCATTCTCCTGCCTCAGCCTCCTGAGTAGCTGGGACTACAGGTGCCCGCCACCGCGCCCGGCTAGTTTTTTGTTTGTTTTGTTTTGTTGTTTTGTTTTGTTTTTTTGAGACGGAGCCTCGCTCTGTCGCCCAGGCTGGAGTGCAGTGGCCGGATCTCAGCTCACTGCAAGCTCCGCCTCCCGGGTTCACACCATTCTCCTGCCTCAGCCTCCCGAGTAGCTGGGACTACAGGCGCCCGCCACCTCGCCCGGCTAGTTTTTTGTATTTTTTAGTAGAGACGGGGTTTCACTGCATTAGCCAGGATGGTCTCGATCTGCTGACCTTGTGATCTGCCCACTTTGGCCTCCCAAAGTGCTGGGATTACAGACGTGAGCCACGACACCCGGCCGCAACAAGCAGAACTTTAATAGAAGTAACCTGTATGCTCAACTAGAAGGCCCCAGGAAGTCTCTGAACTGGGACCAGTTGCCTTGGAAACCCACAAGCAATAGAAACTGTTCAAAGTCAGTACATGAAGTCATTAAAATCCAGGTTTCCTCCTCAGCCTTGAGTAATCAAATACTTTCCTTGTCTTCCTTCTGCCCCTTTCTGAAACAGAGGAGGAATCTTGTGTCTGTGGGAAAACACTGAATAGTAAAGTCTCTGGACATGGAAATACCAAAGTGGAGGGTGTAAGTAAAGGTACCACTTGGTAGAGTGATTTAACGTCTATAGATTGAACATTGCTGTCCAGGCCCCTTTCTTTGCCTTGCTAACCATTGACCTGCAGCCAGTCATTAAAAAACACAAACGGCCGGGCCAGGTGGCTCACACCTGTAATCCTAGCACTTTGGGAGGCCGCGGCAGGCAGATCATGAGGTCAGGAGATCGGGACCATCCTGGCTAACACGCTGAAACCCCGTCTCTACTAAAAATACCAAAAAAAACAAAAAAAGCTGGGCATGGTGGCGGGCGCCTGTAGTCCCAGCTACTCAGGAGGCTGAGGCAGGAGAATGGCGTGAACCCGGGAGGCGGAGCTTGCAGTGAGCCGAGATGGCGCCACTTTACTCCAGCCTGGCTGACAGAGCGAGACTCCGCCTCAAAAAAACCAAAACAAAATACAAACAAAAAAAAAACAGTCACCCAACGTGGCCATAGGATTAGGTGAATATTCCCCAGATAATCTAGAGGGCACCAAAGAATAGTTCTCCAGAAAGTGACATGGTAATCCCCAGAAGGGAACGTGGCCCCTTAAGTAAAGCTGTCAATCTACAAGTTCTTGTCTCAGAAAGGGTGTGTCATTATCTATTATGGTCTCCTTTCTTAAATGTAAACAGAGCCAAAGATCACCAGAAATCTGAGGAAAGCTATCATGTGAAAGATAGGTATCAAAAGAGACAGAAAAAAGAAAGCTGGTAATAACCAGTGAAGTAGAAGAAAATTCCAAAAGCAAACACGAAAACAAACACTAGAGGTAATCTAGTTCATCCTTGAATTATATTGGTGCCCCCAACCCCAACATAGTCAAAATTTCATGTATAACTTAATTTTTTTAATTTTTAATATTATGGCTGATAATTATATGTACTTATGAGGGGCATGCGATGTTTTGATACAGTGGTACAATATGTAATAAATAAGGTATAGCTTTTGGCTTCCCCAGAGCTTACACACTGATAGCCTACTGTTGAGAAGCCTTACCAATATTATAAAGCTGATTAACACATTTTGTCATATGTATTATATATAGTATTCTTCCAATAAACTAAGCTAAAGAATATATTATTTAAAAGGCATAAGGAAGAGAAAACTGTATTTACTTTTCATAAAGTGGATCGTCATAAAGATCTTCCTTTTTGTCTTCATGTTGAGTAGGCTGAGGACGAGGAGGAAGAGGACGGATTGGTCTTGCTGTGTTAGGGGTGGCAGAGGAGTAAGAGGTGGAGAAGACGGAAGGGGAAGAAGGAGAGGCCAGCACACTCGGTATAACCTTTGTTGAAAACAAATCTGTGTATAAGCAGACCCGTGTTGTTCACGGGCCAACTGCATACTCAGAGATTTCTCCAAAAGAGTTGAATGAAACCAAAACTTACATAAAACAAAAATATGGCTGGGTGCAGTGGCTCATGCCTGTAATCCCAGCACTCTGAGAGGCCTAGGTGGGTGGATCACGAGATCAGGAGATGGAGACCATCCTGGCTAACATGGTGAAACCCGGTCTCTACTAAAAATAGAAAAAAAAAAAAAATTAGCCAGGCGTAGTGGGTGGCGCCTGTGGTCCCAGCTTCTCGGGAGGCTGAGGCAGGAGAATGGCATGAACTTGGGAGGCGGAGATTGCAGTTAGCCGAGATCGTGCCACTGGATTCCAGCCTGGGTGACAGAGCGAGCCTCCATTTCAAAAAAAAAAAAAAAAAAAAGTGTATATATAGATATAGATACACTTTATATAATTATATATATATAATTAGAAAGAAAAATAAAACTATTGTAATATTTTAAAATTCCACAAATGCAATGGGAGGATAAGGTAAATTCACATGAACATTTATTAAAATGTAGATCTTTGAGGATACATTCAAGAGGTCCTTTACACACTTAATAGTCCTAAGATTTTTAATAAAACTAAGAAAAAAAAGTTACAAGAAATACTAAGAAATACTAAACATATCCCAAAAGGAAAGTATGTGAGAAGTTGGTTTCCAGGGATTTTCATATGTCCACTCAGTAGAGAAATAACTTCAAAAACCCTGAAGAAAATGATCTTAAATTAGAAATCTATACCCATTTATCTACTAAAGATGGAATAAGATAAAGACATGTTAGAGATTAAAAGCATCAAATTTTTAAAAAATTATCATTTCTTGGGAACTGACTAGAGACTATGTATATACAGAGAGAGAGAGAGAGAGAGAGAGAGAGAGAGAGAGAGAGAACTAAAAGAAGAGAAAGAACTTGGGAACTCATCACTGAAAAATAACCAAGCAGGGTCTCAGGATGATGTTAGCTCCAAGAGAGGTAACCAGGGAAAGTAACAAAGTTTAGCTTTGTATTTAATGATCATTTTGATGATATTGATAGATTTGGAAGTTTTTTTAAATATTTAGAAAAAATAATGATTATATATCTCACAAGAATGATATAAATTGTAAAAAGTTCAAAATAAGAAATAGGAAAACACAAATTTGCAGAAGAAAGAAAAAGTGATAGACTATATGGCTCAGCAGTGAGCAGTATTTACATAGTTATGAAAATGCAAACTTTGACCATTGACTTAATTTAAAAATTATAATAACCCTACCTTAGGCTCTGAGGAAAGGAGAAGTATAAAAGATGTTAAGTGGGAAAGTGAGGAACAAAGCGTGTGGCTGGAATTTCTTTTTCAAAATCATAAGTCATTATTTGATTCATTGAACTAACTATATGAAGTACTCATAACAATTTTAAAATTAAAATACTGTATTGATGAGAAAAGGTAAAGTGTCACTTTGCCTTATTTTTAATCTGTCACAGAAAAGTATACTGATATATACTTGATATATGCTTCATCAATTGGGAGATGGAACAAAAATATTAGTGTCTTACATAAATTATTTTGGATTTATGTTGTCAATATCTATACTTTATATTCCTAATAAAACCTTGATTGTAAATAAAGCATATATTTTTAATTTGAGCTTCTGAGAAACGAAAGCTGAAATGAAGGTATTGTTCTAGAAATTTCTGCATTATGATGAAATCAATATGGCCTATTCTAAATACTTTGAGAGACTGTTGTTTATTTATAGCTCCCTTGTCATGTCAGTCTGGTTTGACTGCCTGGCCATAATGTCAGCCTTTTGTGTATAATTCAGCAGAAACCACATTTTATTATAATTTTTGAGCTTCCAGAAGTTGCTTTTTGGCTTTTCAGAGATTTAGAAAAGTGAATATATGACAAAATATTATGGCATAATTAGTAGAGATATTTCATGTAACTATCTTCATAGTAGTGTAATTTCCAAAGGCAAGCTGGTATAGGTGCTACTTGACATATTTTAAAACGTAGTCTCTCTTACTCTTTTTCTCCTAAAGCATTTTAAATACAAATTTCTATTAAGATGGAATTTAATTATTAAAATCTGATTATTAGCTTTTGATATGCTACTATGTCTTAAGATTGAGCACTATACATGAAAACAGTTTTTTTCTAAACTGAATTGCATTTTTAACTGATGTATTTGTCTAAAAGAGAAAAAAAAAAAACAAAAGGTCATTGATCATCAGGTACAGAGCAGATGTGTTCTTGTGTGAAATATCTATACCAAAGAGGAAATAGCTTTGCAAGTCATATGCACTGGTTTAATATCTCCATTACTCTTATCTACAAAGCAAAAATTATAAAATACGTTCTTGATATAAATTGACTTTTTACAATAAAATATTGCAACCTTAATAGTAAGTTATGTATCTTCAATGTTATGCTAGAGCTGCAATGCAATCTGTGCTTTATTTAAAAAGTTAAAAATAAAGATAAAGGTTGTCAAATTGTATGTAATACTTGTTACTACCAATTTGTTTTGAGGAGAATATCTGTGTAACATACTATGAACAAATATGAATTTAAATCATCAACAACGCTGAAATAATTTCAGGATAATTTTATAAAATCTTCTCTTTTTGATATCACCAAATCTTCTTGACAAATTTTAATACTGAGATTTCTGCAATCTGTGATATTCTTTTCCTTATTATTCTCTCAAAACTTCAAGATCAGAAGTAATTTATTAGACCTTATGTTTATTAATAATCCACTAAGTCAATTAACTTTCCATAACTGTAGCAAACTCAACAGATAGATATAGCTTGATAATTAGTATAAATAATCAGAAATAGGTTAAAAATTTTACATAAAATACGCTGCCAATTATTCCTTTATTTGAGAGCAGGGCCTGTTTTAATTACCCTGTTTTATTAGGGCCTGTCTGGACACTGATTGGCACATAGCAATTCTCAAAATTGCATTGATTCATAAAAAGAAATGTAAAGGTAGGATTTTTCATTAAGTTAGAAATAAGAAAATTAATGACCATACAATTCACTAGGATATTCCATTTTCATAAATAAAATCTTCAATAAATAAAATGTCCTTAGAAAATACAGGATAAATGCAGAGGCAGCAAGTTGTCATGGAAAAGCAAAGTGCTTTGCAATAAGATAGCCAAGGGTTGGACTTGACTATTTCTGTGACTTTGGATAAGTTAATGATCCTCTTAAATGTCAGTTTTCTTATGACTAAATATATGTGTATGTTGTAAGATTTTTCTGAGACTACCAGGTAAATCATGTAAAGGATTTAAAACAGATTCTCAGTATATGGTAGCTGCTATAGGTGGGATTCTAGTCTGAATCATGCACAATTTGACATATTGTTTTGTCTTCCTTACAAGAGGTTAACTTAAGGTAATCACCATGGAAGAAAGCCATTTTCCCTTTTTCATGCTTCTCCACAGTGCATGTTATCGCTGCTGGCAAAGAAAATTCCAATGATTATAAATAATCATTTATACGGCCATTAAGTGTTTTTTCCAGTGCTCCCTATTCAACATAGTCAACAAAACGCTAATTAGCCCGAATTGTTTGGAGAACACCTGTCCGTCCACTGTTAGATGCAGAGACCCCTAAAGAATCCCTCAGAAATTAATTCCCCTTGAGATGAATTTAACTCTATCATTAAGAAGTTAAAAGTTCTAGAATTAAAACTAGTCTTCTCCCATTTTAACTACCTGTTGAAATATACAGATTCAGATATACATGTTCTTCTAGGCTTTGTCTGATTAAAAAAAAAAAATCAAAAACCAGAATGCAAAGTAGAAATTCCTTATGAGTGGCTGGGAGCGGTGGCTCACGCCTATAATCCCAGCACTTTGGGGAGGCCAAGGCGGGTGGATCACAAGGTCAGGAGATCCAGACCATCCTGGTTAACACGGTGAAACCCCGTCTCTACTAAACAAAACAAAAGACAAAAAACAAAAATTAGCCGGATGTGGTGGTGGGCGCCTGTAGTCCCAGCTACTCCGGAGGCTGAGGCAGGAGAATGGCGTGAACCTGGGAGGCGGAGCTTGCAGTGAGCCCAGATCGCGCCAGTGCACTCCAGCCTCCGTCTCAAAGAAAAAAAAAGAAAGTTGATTTATTTATGCCAAATGATTGGCATAAATTTACTTCATTATCTCACATACAAAGAGGCGAGGAGGTAGGTGATTCTGAGAGGAAAGCAGCAGTGAGCATCTTCATCAAGCGCCCAAGACTTCCCTGTGTTTTTACTCTGTCATCCTCGGTGTGTTGGCTTTACATTCTTAGGCTCATCCCAAGACAGCTGCCCTAGCTCCAAAGGCAATGTCCCTGTGCTCAACCATGCTCAAGACAGAATGAAGGGGCAAGAAGTCAATGCTAGAAAGAGCACCTTCCACGTCTACCTCATTGTCAGGTAGCAGAAAATTTCCCAGCAGCCCCCAGGAAACGTCCTTGCATGCATTGGTCAGAAGTACATCACATGACTACTCCCAGATGCAAAAGAGGCTGGGAAAAAGAGTTTCAGGCAAAGGCCGTTGAAAGCCTTGATTGTCCTAGACCAGTAGCCCTCAGCCCTGGCTGTATATTACAATCACCAGAGGAGCTTTTATCTTATTTTTAATTTTTCTCTCAGGGACAGGGTCTCACTCTGTCATCCAGGCTGGAATGCAGTGGTGCAATCATAGCTCACTGCATCCTCAAACTTCTGGGCTCAAGCCATCCTTGCACCTCAGCCTCCTGAATTGCTGGGACTATAGGCATGCACCACTACACGTGGCTAATTTTTACTTTTTAAAAAATAGGTATCAGGTCTCACTATGTTGCCCAGGCTGGTCTTGAACTCCTGGTCTCAAACAATCCTGCCACCTCATACTCCCAAAGTGCTTGGATTACAGGTGTGATCCACCGTACCAGCCATGAAGAGCTTTACAAAAATATAGATGCCTGGACCCTACTCTGGATTAACTAAATAAGAATTACCAGGAATAGGCCCAGGTGTCACTATTAAAAAAAAACCCAGATTATTCTAGTAATTACTAGGATTGAGAAGCACTATTTTAAACCAATCACGATTCAGCTGTTGGGGCTAGAGAGGGACTTACATTTCCTACATACCAACCACCTCACGATATATATATATATGGAAACGGAGGTTCAGAGAGGAGAGAGATTTGCTTAATATCACACAGCCAGGTAATATCAGGTCTCCTTGATCTCAAACGGTTGCTCCTTCCACCTGGGGAGCTTTTTCTACACTGTGGAAGAGGACACATACAAAAAAAGTCGTTTGGCCTTGCTGAGAAGTTGTGATTCCCAACGGCTTGTCCTAAACTTAGCCCAGATCTCGGCTCCGAGCCAGTTTCCTCCCAGGACGGGAAATATCCACCTTCCACAGAAGCACAGCGCTTGCAGCCTGACGCAGGAGCAGGGCCAGAGGGAAACTGCGCATGAGGGATGGGATGGGGTGGGGAGGGGACTTCAGCTGCTGTTAAGAAAAAGAGCTGTCCTACATTAGATTTGTGTTTGCTGCAGAGCATCTGTTATTGCACTGTTGGGGGAATCAACAACCTAGAAGGAACTCGAATAGCCATCACCTGGAGCCGAGTCTCCAGTCCCAATTCCCAGTCTCATCCCAGCCCTAGCCATCATCTTCCCTCCCCAGAGCTAAACAGCACTCTGAACTTGGGGTTCTTAATTCTTATGCTTTTTAACAAAAAATTATGTGTGTATCCATTCTCTCTCTCTCTCTCTCTGTCTATATATATATATAATATTTCATGCTCTTAAATTTTCTGTAAAAGCCATCATACTGGCCGGGCGCGGTGCCTCACACCTGTAATCCCTGCACTTTGGGAGGCCGAGGCGGGCGGATCACGAGGTCAGGAGATCGAGACCATCCTGGCTAACACGGCAAAACCCCGTCTCTACTAAAATACAAAAACTTAGCCGGGCGCGGTGGCGGGCACCTGTAGTCCCAGCTATTCGGGAGGCTGAGGCAGGAGAATGGCACGAACCCGGGAGGCAGAGCTTGCAGTGAGCCGAGATCGCGCCACTGCACTCCAGCCTGGGCGAGGCAGTTAAGACTCCGCCTCAAAAAAAAAAAAAAAAAGCCATCATACTGTATATATATCCTTTGGCAACTGACTTTTCCTTCAGCATCGTATTTTTTATAGCTTTATCTATATTGGTACATGTAACCCAGGTTATATCATTTTAGCTGTTGTGCAGTGATAGTTCTATATCTTGGCTGCATGTTAGAATCACCAGGTTTCAAACACCCTGATGCTCAGGCTGCATCCCAAACCATGTACACCAAAGTCCCAGATGGGTGGTACTGAGTTTCAATGTTGTTGTTGTTTTATTTTTGTTTTTTTTTTTTAATTTTTAAATTATACTTTATGTTCTAGGGTACATGTGCACAACGTGGAGGTTTGTTACATATGTATACATGTGACATGTTGGTGTGCTGCACCCATTAACTCATCATTTACATTAGGTATATCTCCTAATGCTATCCCTCCCTGCACCTCCTCACAATAGGACTCGATGTGTGATGATCCCCTTCCTGTGTCCAAGTGATCTCATTGTTCAATTCCCACCTATGAGTGAGAACATGCAGTATTTGGTTTTCTGTTCTTGCAATAGTTTGCTGAGAATGATGGTTTCCAGCTGCATCCATGTCCCTACAAAGGACATGAACTCATCCTTTTTTATGGCTGCATAGTATTCCATGGTGTATATGTGCCACATTTTCTTAATCCAATCATAACAGTGTTCTTATATGTAAAATGCTGTTCTTGCCTTTCATTTCAGAATATACTTTTTTTAATGTGAATGTCTGGATTTTCATTTTATAGCATGTTTGTGTCATTAGTGAAACTGGAAAAGCAAAATACGAAACAAGCCTAAGATGAGAGTTCAAGTTGAGTTTGGAAATATCTATTGATATCGCCAGTAAAATTATCAATGTTCTAGTTCTGTGGCCATCTGCTTAGTAGAGCTTTTTGCATGTATCTTCTAAGAATTGTATCTGTTTTGTACTTTAGAAATGTCAGCTGCTGCATTCCTAAAGTGTTTATTTGCACTATGAGCCTATAGACTGTCAGTTCCCTTTGGGTGGATTGTGGTTTAACTTGTAAATGAAAAAAAAATCTTAAACCACATCACTATTGAGTGAAACATTGAAATCTTATCCATAAGAAATAAGAAGATATATTAGTTTTGTAATTGTTATTTTAATTTTTATATATGCAGAAAAGAACAGAAGTAATTGAATATTGGTAATTATACCACTATGTGTTTAGAAAAGTAAGAAGCAGTCAACTTTCACATCAAAGACAGCATCTGAGTTTTGTTCTGTCGAATAAAACTATGTCCTGAAATTATTTTAGTAGTGTTTCAGTCGTGTTGACTGTATTTTCCAACTTGTTCAGATTATTACCAGTGAATCTTTGTCAGCAGTTCCTTTTAAATGCAAATCAACAAATTCCCAAAAATTTACTGCTTTTTGAATTCTTCAATGTAAAAATCCTTAAAATAAGGTCTGTCTCTTTAAAAGAAACTATGCAGTTATCATTTTGAGAGGTGACAACGTGCTAGCTGCCCTCACTCTCCGCACCTTCTCGGCCTCAGCATCCACTCTGGCGGCACTTGAGGAGCCCTTCAGCCCATCACTGCACTGTGGGAGCACCTCTCTGGGCTGGCCGAGGCTGGAGCCAGCTCCGTCTCCTTGCAGGGAGGTGTGGAGGGAGAGGCCTGGGCAGGAACCGGGGCTGCGGCCACCCTCACAGGCCAGCGCTAGTTCTGGAGGGCGAGGCAAAACCACACTTGGAGTGGCTGGCCGGCACTGCTGGCCCAGGGCAGTGAGGGGCTTAACACCCAGGCCAGCAGCCACGGAGGTTCCCCAGCACTGCCAGCCCACCAGCTCAAATTCTCGCAGGGCCTCAACTGCCTCCCCATGGGGCAGGGCTCGGGACCTGCAGCCCACCACCTCCAAGACCTCCCCCCAGCTCCCCAGGCCACCCCCTGCTCTGTGGCACCTGGTCCCATCCACCATCCAAGGGCTGAGGAGTGCAGGTGCAACTCTAGACAGGCGGGCAGCTCCTCCTGCAGCCCTGGTGCAGGATCTACTAGGTGAAGCCAGCTGGGCTCTTGAGTCTAGTGGGGACTTGCAGAACTTTTCTGTCTAGCATTCTGTCTAGCTATAGGATTGTAAATGCACCAATCAGCACTCTATGTCTAGTTCGGGGATTGTAAATGCACCAATCAGCAGTCTGTCAAAATGGACGAATCAGCTCTTTGTAAAATGGACCAATCAGCAGGATATGGGTGGGGTCAGATAAGGTAACAAAAGCAGGCTGCCCCAGCCAGCAGCAACCAGGCAGCCTTTATGAGCAGTAACGTCTGACTGCAAATGTCTGCAGCTTCCCTCCTGAGGCCAGTGAGACCATGAACCCGCTGGGAAGAATGAACAACTCCAGACGCCCTGCCCTAAGAGCTGTAACACTCATTGTGAAGGTCTGAAGGTTCACTCCTGAAGCCATCAAGACCAGGAACCCACCAGAAGGAAGAAACTCCAAACACATCTGAACATCTGAAGGAACAGACTCTGAACACACCATCTTTAATAACTGTTACACTCACCTCGAGGGTCAGCGACTTCATTCTTGAAGTCAGTGAGACCAAGAACCCACCAATTCCGGACACAATTTCTCTACAAATTAACGTAGTATAGTTTTCTGTTGGTTCCATTTTCCTTGTTTGTTAAGTTTTAGTAGCTAGTTTAACTGTAATCTTAATGATTATGTGGTAGAATGGGTTGGTGGAGCTATAAAAATTCCTAGCTACTCCAGACACATTAAATTTCAGACACACGGTACACTTTATATTACACTTTACTATGCTATAATAACACGGCTTTCTTTTGGAATTCTGTTCAGTTTTTCAGATTGTAATCTCAACTACATCTCAACAGATTGTTCTCAGATATGTCCTATTGCCTTCTTAGTGTTATAGGTGATTTATTGACCAAGAACAACGGCAACAACACCTATTGTTTTTTGGGAGCAGGAGAAAAGTTTTAAGCCAAAACTTTTAATTGCTTATCTGCTCCATGTGAGCTATGAACTGGCAACCTTGTGAGCCATCTAGCTTAGACGCATTTCTTAAAAAGTTTGCTGGAGGCCAGGCACAGTGGCTCATACCTGTAGTCCCAGCACTTTTGGGAGGCCAGGGTGGGGGATCGCTTGAGCTCAGGAGTTTAAGACCAGCCTGGGCAACTTGGTGAAATACGGTGGTTGCTCCAAGGGAAGGGGAAATTTTTCAAACCTGAGCTGTCCAAGCTCAGCATGAAATGGAGTGGGCTGCTGACTCAGGCCGGCAGAGGCAGCCAGGAAACATGCAAATCTGCAATCCCTTCTGCCAGTTCTGTCCCAGCAGGTGTCACTAAAAGGCAGTGCTGTGTGCTTCTGTCACTGTGGCAGCCTTGACAAGGAAAGTGGAAAGGAAAAGAGACCCAGTGCTGAACTCGAAGCAGAGATGGGGCTTTTCTCTCTGTGTATTTTCCCTCTCCTCCCAGCCTGCATTTGCAGTAACATACTGATTTATATTTCTATTATCAAACATAAATGGTTGTAAGCAGCTGTTATTTCCTTTTACACACAATGTTAGCTCCTATTTAGATTCCTAACTGAACATGTCTAAAGAGGTACTTAAACTGACATGAAACGCAGATGATCTTATGAGCAAATGGCTTACTGCAAGAAAAAACTTCAAATTGCAAGAGGAGTCCCTCCAAATATAGAAAGGACCAGTATTTTAAGAGGTATGTTAACTAAAATGTGGCAATGTAAGGAGCGAAGCAGGAAGAAACTTTAAGTAGGAAACTTAAGTCAATTTCATGGTCAGTTTCCTGGTCGTTCCACAACAAGCTTTGGCGCATCTGTTTTCTCTACAATGGCGGTAACAACAGCTATTTCAGAGCAGGAAAAGGCTTAGAGCAGTGCTAGAATATGGTCGTGGCTACATAAAGTTTAGGTATTTGTATATTGTAACAAACCTACAATTTTTTTTAATTGGCTGTCAATAATAGATTTCTTTTGGAAAAGTAGCAGCCTCCAGTCCAGGGAACACCTGCAGTTCCCACTAAGTGAGCATTGGTGTCTGCTAACCTTTGCCTCTATTTCTCTCAATAATATACTGTCAAGCTGTTCCTTGATGTAGCAATTTTATTTAGTTTTTCTTTTTTTCCCTTTTCTGAGACAGAGTCCAGCTCTGTCGCCCAGTCTGGAGTGCAGCAGCACCATCATATCTCAATGCCACCTGGACCCCCAGGCTCAAGCAATCCTCTGGGACTACCCGCGTGGCCCACCATGCCTGGCTAATCTTTATGGGTTTTGTTTTGATTTTCCATAAAAAGACTGTGTTTCAGGTGGACGCGGTGGCTCACGCCTGCAATCCCAGCACTTTGGGAGGCAGAGGTGGGCGGATCACCCGAGGTTGGGAGCTGAAGACCAGCCCGATCAGCATGGATAAACCCCCTCTTTACTAAAGAAACATCCAAAATTAGCCGGGCATGGTGGCTCATGCCTGTAATCCCAGCTATAGGGAGGCTGAGGCAGGAGAATCACCTAAACCCGGGAGGCGGAGGTTGGGGTGGGCTGAGATCGCGCCATTGCACTCCAGCCTGGGCAACTAGAGCGAAACTCCATCTCAAAAAATAAAAATAAATAAAAGACACTGGGTTTCAGCATGTTGCCCAGGCCAGTCTGGAACTCCTAGGCTCAAGCGCTTGGCTGTCCAAAGTCCTGGGATCACGAGCGTGAATCACCATGCTTGGCCAATTCATTCCTTTGATTAATAAATTGAGCTGGGCGCAGTGGCCCACGTCTGCAATCCCAGCACCCCGGGAGGCCGAGGCGGGCAGATCACCTGAGGTCAGGAGCTCGGCACCAACCCGACCAACATGAAGAAACCCGTCTCTACCAAAAAAATAAAATACAGAATTAGCCGGGCATGGTGGCTGACGCCTGCAATCCCAGCCACTTGGGAGGCTGTGGCAGGAGGAACACCCAAACCAGGAGGCGGAGGCCGTGGCGAGCCCAGACCGCACCACTGCACTCCAGCCTGGGCAATAAGAGCGAAACTGCGCCTCAAAAACATCAATAAATAAGACGCCGGGTTTCACCATGTTGCCCAGGCCCCTCTGGAACTCCTAGGCTCAAGCCATCCGCCGCTCTCGGGCGTCCAAAGTCCTGGGATCACAATCGTAGAGCCACCACGTCAGACCGATTCATTCCTTTGGTTAATAAACTGGGCCGGTGCAGTGGCTCAGGCGTGCAATCCCAGCACCACCGGAGGCCCAGGCGGGCTGATCACCTGAGGTCAGCAGCTGGAGACCAGCCCAACCAACATGGAGAAACCGCCTATCTACCAAAAACAAAAGTATATATATATATGGTAATAAAATACGAAATAAGTGCTGCATGGTGGCTCACGCCTGCAATCCCAGCCACTCGGGAGATGAGGCAGAAGCACCCAAGCCCGGGAGGAGGACGCTGCAGCGAGCCCAGACCACGCCACTGCACTCCAGCCTGGGCAACAAGAGCGAAACTCAGTCTCAAAAAAAAAAGAGACCAGGTTTCAACCATGTTGCCCATGCCAGTCTGGAACTCCCAGGCTCCAGCGATCCCCCACGCTCAGCTGTCCAAAGTCCTGGGATCACAAGCATGAGCCACCATGCGAGCCCAATCTATTCCTTTCTGGTGAATAAACTGGGCCTTGTGCGCTGTCTCACGCCTGCAATCCCAGCACCCCAGGAAGTCAAGGCGGCATGGCACTGGGGTTGGGGTGTGGGGAATCACCTAAGGTCGGGGAGTTTGAGACCAGCCTGACCAACATGGAGAAAACTCTATCTGTACCAAAAAATAATACAGAATGCGCCGGGCAGGGTGGCTCACGCCTGCAATCCCAGTCACTTAGTAGGCTGAGGCAGGAGAACCACCCAAAGCCAGGAGACGGAGATTACAGTGAGCCCAGACCACGCCACTGCACTCCAGCCTGGGCAGCAAGAGCAAAACTCCGCCTCAAAAAAAAAAAAAAAAAAAAAAAAAAATTCCCTTCTGAATGCTGGAAAGCACCACAAAGTTTAAGTCAAGCAATAATTTGGAGAAAAGAATTAGTAACTTGGACAGACAAAACACTTTAATATAACAAAAACTTTAAAAATAAAATACACATTCAAGGACATTTTCATAGAAAAACAGGCAAAAGACACAAACAGTAAAGTGAGAAGACAGGTTGATGTGGCCATTTTTTCCAGGGGGACATTTTGGTAAGCGCTATGGACACAGCTGCCATGATGATGCCACCAATGTGACAGCTGTCCCCTTCAAAATGTGTGAACCCCAGCTCTTCCTCTCCCCCTAACCTCCAGTCCAAAGGACCTACATTTTCTTTTACAAATGTTACTTGTCACGACAAAAAAAAACCTGTTAGGGTTAGCTCCTTAAAGGGGAGCAACAGTCCGGGCGCGGTGGCTCAAGCCTGTAATCCCAGCACTTTGGGAGGCCGAGGCGGGTGGATCACGAGGTCAGGAGATCGAGACTATCCTGGCTAACATGGTGAAACCCCGTCTCTACTAAAAATACAAAAAACTAGCCGGGCGTGGTGGCGGGCGCCTGTAGTCTCAGCTACTTGGGAGGCTGAGGCGGGAGAATGGCGTGAACCCGGGAGGCGGAGCTTGCAGTGAGCCGAGATCACGCCACGGCACTCCAGCCTGGGAGACACAGCAAGACTCTGTCTAAAAAAAAAAAAAAAAAAAAAAAAAAAAAAAAAAAAGGGAGCAACAATCACCTTCCTAAAAGAAATTTTGTGATGTACTATTTGCATATACGAAACGAAGCCTAAGAGAAAAGTTCAATTTAGCTGAGTATTTCGTCTGTAGTCTGGAGCTAAAACTAAGGAATCTTATCGTGTCCTAAATCTTTTCCTTTTTCCACCCAGTGTGTCTGGATCAACATTATTCATTCAATAGCAACTCTGCCAGGCATGGTGCTAGGCCTCGGTACCTCACTGTGGACCAAAAACAGTCCCTACCTCCATGATGCTAGCATTCTCCTTGGAGTTGGAGGAGAAACAGGTAAAAAATAATTAAATATTCAGATTAACAATATATTGTCAGGTTTGAGGAAAGTGTGTCCAGAATTGGTGGGTTCTTGGTTTTGCTGACTTCAAGAATGAGCCACGGACCCTCATGGTGAGTATGTTACCGTTCTTAAAAATGGTGTGTCCGGCCGGGCGCTGTGGCTCAAGCCTGTAATCCCAGCACTTTGGGAGGCCGAGACGGGCGGATCACGAGGTCAGGAGATCGAGACCATCCTGGCGAACACGGTGAAACCCCGTCTCTACTAAAAATACAAAAAAAACTAGCCGGGTGAAGTGGCGGGCGCCTGTAGTCCCAGCTACACGGGAGGCTGAGGCAGGAGAATGGCGTGAACCCGGGAGGCGGAGCTTGCAGTGAGCTGAGATCCGGCCACTGCACTCCAGCCCGGGCGGCAGAGCGAGACTCCGTCTCAAAAAAAAAAAAAAAAAAAAAAAAAAAAAGGTGTGTCCAAAGTTTGTTCCTTCTAATGTTCAGACATGTTCAGCACTTATTCCTTCTGGTGGGTTCGTGGAGTCGCTGGCCTCAGGAGTGAAGCTACAGACCTCTGCAGTGAGTGTTAACAGTTCTTAAGCCAGCGCGTCTGGAGTTGTTTGTTCCAGTCCAGAGTTGTTCATCTCTCCCAGTGGCTTCGTTGTCTCACTGGCCTCAACAGAGAAGCCGTAGACCTTTGTGATGAGTGTTACAGCTCATAAAGGCAGCACAGACGCAGAGTCAGCAATAACATTTATAGCAAAAGAACAACACTTTCACAAACTACAAAGAGCCCTGGCAAGTTGCTGCTGGTGGCTCAGGCAGCCTGCTTTTATTCCCTTATCTGACCCCACCCACATCCTGCTGATTGGTCCATTTTGACAGGGTGCTGATTGGTGTGTTTACAAACCTTTACCTAGACACAGAGTGCTGATAGGTGCGTTTACAATCCTTTAGCTGGGCAGAAAAGTTTTCCAAGTCCCCACTTCATTAGCTAGACACAGAGCGCTGATTGGTGGTTTACAAACCTTTAGCTAGACACAGAGTGCTGATTGGTGCGTTTACAAACCTTTCACTAGACACAAAAGTTCTCCCAGTACCCACCTATCCCAGAAGCCCAGGCAGCTTCACCTCACCGGACTCCCTGCAGGACTCGGACTCTGCAGCACCCAGGCCGGGCACTCCGGCAGCCCAGAGAGAGCTCCTTCCCTGATCAAACCCAGCAGGCTCCAGCGGACCGCACCCAATGTAGGGCCAGCGAAGCCCATGCCCTTCAGGAACCCGCACCCCTGCAGCACCGTGATCAGCCCCAGCTTCCTCCCTCGCCTCTCCCTCCGCAGCTCCCCACAAGCAGAGGGATCCGGCTCCGGCCTTGGCCAGCCCCAGAGAGGGGCCACACAGCACAGCGGCAGACTGAAGGGCTCCTCAAGCGCAGCCAGAGTGGACGCCAAGGCTGAGGAAGCTCCTAGAGGGAGCGAGGGCTGCTGGCAGTTATCACCTCTCAAAAGGGCACAGAGAATGGCAGGGGCTGCTGTTTTAGATACTAGTGGCCAGGAGACCTCCGATGAGGTGACCTTTGAGAGACATGCAGGAGATGAGGGGACAGTGAAGAGGATTTCTAAGAACACTCCAGGCAGACAGAACAGCCCCAGCCAAGGCTCTGAAGCGGGCGGGGGCCTGGTGTGTGTGAGGATCCTCAGGGTTGCCAGGGTGGAGGGAGCAAGACAAGAAGCAAGCGGGCCGTGGGAGATGAGGGCAGGGAGCTCCCGGAGTGGGGAGATCAGAGGGGGCTCTGTGTAACAGACTGTGCATTCTGTTCCAAGAGCTGGGAAGGTTGACATAATCAGAAAAAAAGCCCAGAAAAGCAGATGTATCCGTTTTTCGTATTTTTTTTTCAGGGTAAAGATGATAGTTTCAATAAAAACATGATTCCTGGGTACATGTAATTTGTAGGCCAAATGGTGCCCAATCCCTAGCTCCCTCACCCCCTCACTTCCCTATCCCTAAAACCTGTACCTCCACTCCCATTTGTAAGTGATGGGAGTCAGGAATAGGTAAATCTGGTTGGGTGTTCTGAGCGAAGAGGTAACAGGGCAACTCTGTTATTTTCTTTCTTTCACGTCTCCAGAGGAACCATGACTCACCCTTAGCTATCCCCTGGGAACGTGGCCCTCAGAGTGTTCTTTCTGTTACTGATCAGTGATTTTGTTATGTATACCTGGAGCAACGGGACATCCCTTACCAGCTTGTCAGGTTACTTTGTGCAAACATGGATGACGTGTGTGAACCCGGATCCATGCTTGGGGTCCTCATTTTTGGGTGCCATGGCCAGTTGCTAGCAGGTTGTATGTGTGTGACCAGCCCCTATCTGAGCCTCTCAGATGGTGAAACTCCAAACAGGCTTCCCTGGGCAGAGACATTCTATCCATGCTCTGCGGCTTGTTGCTCAAGAGGGAAAGATCACATCCTGTGTGGCTTCCTCTCAAATGAAGAAGGACATTGGAACCCTGTATTGGGCTTCTCTGGACCTCCCCTGATGTTATACGTATGTATGTTAAAGAGAGACTAGGGTCTCACTCTGTTGAACAGGCTAGTCTTGAACTCCTGGCCTGAAGCAATCCTTCCACCTCGGCCTCCCAAAGGGCTGGTATTATAGGCATGAGCCACCATGCCCAATTTATATATTTTTCCAGCTCCCTTCTTTTCCATATCATTTGCTATCACTAATACTTAGCTATTAGTATAAACTGATCTTGAGTTGTGTAAACCTTTCTCGTGATTCACTGTGATGGGATGATTGTGTTCCTTCAAAATTCCTATGTTGGAGTCCTAACCTATGGTACACCTCAGGAAGTGAATGTATTTGTAGATAGATCTTTAAAGGGGCAATTGCAAATTAATTAATGAGGTCATTAAGATGGACTCTAATCTGATATGACTGGTATCCTTATAAGAGGGAATTGGCACACAGACATACACAGTCAGAGGAAAAAGACAGCCCGCCATCTACAAGCCAGTAAGGCAGACCTCAGAAGAAATGAACACTGCCTGCACCTTGATCTTGAACTTCTAGTTGCCAGAACTGTGAGAAAACAAATCTGTTGTTTAAGCCAGTACCCAGCATGTGGTACTTGTTAAGGCAGCCCTAGAAAACTAATATACTCACTGAATGAGGCAGGTAGCTGTTTCTTTTCTTTTCTGAGACAGGGTCTCATTTTGTCTCCAAAGCTGGAGGGCAGTGGTGTGATCACAGCTCACTGCAGCCTCGATCTTCCAGGCTCAAGCCATCGTCCCACCTCAGCCTCTCAAGTGGCTGGGACTACAGGCACGCACCAGCACGCCCGGCTTTTTTTTTTTTTTTTTTTTTTTTTGTAGACCATGTTGCCCAGGCTGGTCTCAAACCCCTGAGCTCAAGCAATCTGCCCTCCTTGGCCTCCCAAAGTGCTGGGATTACAGGGGTAAGCCACCGCACCTAGCCCAATTTTCAATAAAAAATAACAATGCACAGTAAAAGGCAAAAAACACAGTTGAAGAGACAGAGCAAGTATAGAACCAGACTCAGACATGCAAAAGATGTTGGCATGATCAGACTGGGAATTTAAAACAACTGATTAATATGTTAAAAACTCTAATGGAAAACGTAGACAACCTGCAAGAACAGATAGGTAATGTAAGCAGAGAGAGACACTTCTAAGAAAGAATGCAAAAGAAATGCTACAGATCTGATATGGTTTGGATATTTGTCCCCTCCAAATCTCATGTTGAAATATGATCCCAGTTGTTGGAGGTGGGGCCTGGTGGGAGGTGTGTGGATCACGGGGGTGGATCCCTCGTGAATGGCTTAGCAACATCCCGTTGCTGATGAGTGAGTTCATGAGAGATCTCATTGTTTAAATGTGCATGGCACCTCCATCCTTGCTCTCTTGCTCCCACTCTCACCGTGTGACGTTCCTGCTCCATCTTCACCCTCTCCCATGAGTCAAAGTTTCCTGAGGCCTTCACTAGAAGCGAGCAAATGCCAGCATCACACTTCCTGTAAAGGCTGCAGAACCATAAGCCAATTAAATCTCTTTTCTATATAAATTACTCAGCCTTGGATATTCTTTAAAATAATGCAAAAACAGCCTAACACAAGATCAAAGCCACTGTTAACAGAAATGAAGAACGCCTTTCATGAGCTCAAGGTGATAACGACAGGAGGCAGCCAAATGCCTAGGCAGATAGGGGAAGGTCCCCAGTGAAACCCCACCTCCAAGCCAAAGAAAAATTTATTTTATTTCACCTGGCTAACACGGTGAAACTCCGTCTCTACCAAAAAATACAAAAAACTAGCTGGGCGAGGTGGTGGGCGCCTGTAGTCCCAGCTACTCGGGAGGCTGAGGCAGGAGAATGGCGGGAACCCGGGAGGCGGAGCTTGCAGTGAGCTGAGATCCGGCCACTGCACTCCAGCCTGGGCGACAGAGCGAGACTCCGTCTCAAAAAAAAAAAAAAAAAAGACATATAAATGACCAACTGGTATATGAAAAAAAGCCCAACATCACTAATCATCAGGAAATGCAAATCAAAACCACAGATATCACCTCATAACCATTAAAATAGCTACTACTGAAAAGACAAAAGATAATTTGGCGATGTGGAGAAAAGAAAACCCTTGTACACTTCTGGTGTGAATGTAAATTAGTACAGCCATTATGGAAAACAGTATTAAGGGTTCCTCAAAAAATTAAAAATACAACTACTGTATTGTCTTAGTACATTTGTGTTGTTACAAAGGAATACTTGAGGCCAGATACATTATTTTATTTTTTGTAAAGACAGGATTCTTGCTATGTTGCCTAAACTTGTCTTGAACTCCTGGGCTCAAGCAATCCTCCTGCTTCAGCCTCCCACAGTACCGTGATTACAGGTGTGAGCCACTGCTCAGCCGAGGCTGGGTAATTTACAAACCAAATCTGGCTTAGAGTTCTGTAGGCTGGACAAAACACACAGTACTGGTATCCGCATCAGACTGCTTCCACTCATGGGGGAATGCAAATGGGAGCAGCCATGTGGAGATCACATGGTGCACGAGGGGGCAAGAGAGAGAGGAGGGAGGTGCCAGGCTCTTTTTAACAATCAGTTCTGTGGTAACTAACAGAGTGAGAACTCATTCATTACCTTGAGGATAGCACCAAGCCATTCATTAGGGATCCAATGACCAAAACACCTGCACCATGTCCCACCTCCAACACAGGATCAAATTTCCACACGGGACTTGGCAAGCTCAGACAAACCATATCCAAACCATGGCACGTATGATCCAGCATTCCACTGGGGTATGTACACTTGGGGTATATACAAAGATAATGAAATCAGTATGTTCAAGACGTATCTGCACTCCCATATTTATTGCAGCATCATTCACAATAACCAAGACATGAAATCAACCTAAGTGTCCACCAACGCTTGAATGGATAAAGAAGAGATGATACCGCACCAGAACCTGAGACAGCAGGAGCCCCGCCTGGCCCGATGCCATTTCCGCCGCAGCAGGCAGAGGGGCTGAACAGGCACTATCAGCCAACGTGGGGTTCTGGAAGACATCCCCTCCAGGCACCCAAGTGCCCCTCCTCAGGGCTCAGTCTGACCATGGCCACGTCCTGCCTCACGCCGCCCCTTAGGCCTGGCATAGAAGCTCATCAGCTCAGTCCTTGTCCTTAGAGCTGGGCCCAGACCCCGGGTTCTGGCCAAATCCCCACTTGCAGGGCAGCGTGTTTGGTCTGCCACCTTCAGGAAAATGGCCGTGGCCTCGGCCTCCCTTCGGGCACCCAGGAATGGGGGGTCTGCTCCGTCCCACAACCATCCATGTTCCGAACCCGGGGGCTGTGGAGCCTGCCGCCACTTCCTGTCGGTGGAGACCGTTCTATGCAATACAAGGTTCCACTTTCGAGAAGTGCACGCAGCTGTGCTGGTGAGCACAGCTAGGGTCACATTCTGCCCTTCCCATGAACTCCACACCTGGGGAAGCCCCTCTGGCTTCTAAATCCCTGGTCAGGGATCGTTAAGTCCTGTTTAGTTTTTTTTTTTTTTCCCCAAGGAACAAACACATCAGTTGACTTTGCTTTCCCATTCTCGAAAAATACTTGAAATGTTGGGGGAATCTGGGAGGTGGGGGCCTCAGACACCGTCTGCCCAGCCCAGCTGCCCCACCCAAGTATCCTACAATGGTCACAGTCCGGCGGCCACAGGGGTGCTGTGCCCTCCCTGGTCCCCACTGCCCGTATCTGTGGCCTGCCCCTTCCAAAGACCCCTGGGATAGGGCGGGCGGGCGGGCCGGCAGGCCGCCCTCCCCGCTGCCCACTCCCATCTCACCTGTCAGTGATTCCATCTCGCAATGGGGGAATTCACTGCCTTTTTGTATAAAAGAACAAGCAGACAGACACCCAGCCGCTGCAGGCACCCACAACCATGAGGTCTTGAAAGCTGAGCGGCTAGCAGTTTTTTCCGCAGACCCTGGTGGTGAGTGTTACAGTTCTTAAAGATGGTTTGTTTCGCGTTTGTTCCTGCTGACGCTCACGTGTTCGGAGTTTCTTACTTCTGGTGGTCACACGTGTTCGGAGTTTACTTCTGGTGGGTTTGTGGTCTCGCTGGCTTAGAGTGAAGCTGCAGACCCTCATCGTGAGTGTTACGGCTCTTAAGATGGTGTGTCTGAACTTGTTTATTCCTCCCTGTGGGTTCGTGGTCTACACTGGCTTCAGGCTTGAAGCTGCAGACCTTTGCAGTGTTACAGCTCTTAAGATCACATGTCTGGAGTTTTTCATTCCTCCCTGTGGGTTCATAGTCTACACTGGCCTCACGCTTGAAGCTGCAGACCTTTGCAGTGAGTATTATAGCTTGAGTATTATAGCTTTTAAGGGGGCTGTATCTGGAATTGCTCATTCCTCCTTTTGGGTTCATAATCTATGCTGGCCTCAGCAATGAAACTGCTGACCTTTGCAGGGAATGTTACAGCTCATAAAAGCAGTGCAGAGCTACACAGTGACCAACCACAAGAGTTATTGCAAACACCAAAACAACAAAGCTTCCATTCCACAGAAGACAACGGGAACACGTTATGGCTGCCAGGCTGGGGCAGCCTGCTTTTATTCCCTTATCTGTCCCCACCTACATCCTGCTGATTGGTCCATTTTACAGAGAGCTGTTTGGTCAATTTTCAGAGAGCTGATTGGACTGTTTTGACAGGATGCTGATTGGTGCATTTACAATCCCTGAGCTAGACACAGAGTGCTGATTGGTGCATTTACAATCCTCTGGCTAGATATAAACGTTCTCCAAGTCCCCATTAGATTAGCTAGACACAGAGCAGTGATTGGTGCATTTACAAACCTTGAGCTACACACAGAGTGCTGATTGGTGCATTTACAATCTTTTTGCTAGACACAGATTGCTAGACAGAAAAGTTCTCTAAGTCCCCACTAGGTTAGCTAGATACAGAGTACCTATTGGTGTATTTACAAACCTGGAGCTGGACACAAGGTGCTGATTGGTGTATTTACAATCCCTTAGCTAGACAAAGGTTCTCCCAGTCCCCACTAGACTCAGGAGCCCAGCTGGCTTCACCTAGTGGATCCCGCACTAGGGCTGCTAGTCCCAAGGGAGCTGTGCCAGCACTCCTCAGCCCTTGGGTGGCCAATGGGACTGGGCACTATGGAGTAGGGGGCGGCACTCTAGCAGTCACTCGGGCTGTGTGGGGGCCCACCACCAGGAGTGGGGAGCTTCTGGCATGGTGGGCTGCAGGTCCGGGGGCCCTGCCCCATGGGGAGGCAGCTGAGTCCCTGGGGCGGCCAGCACTGCTGGGGGACCCCGCGCACCTACTGCAGCTGCTGGCCCGGATGCTAAGCCCCTCACTGCCCAGGGCCGGCAGCGCCCGCCAGCCGCTCCGAGTGTGGGGCCCGTGGAGCCCGCGCCGGCGGGAACTCTCAGTGGCCTGTGAGTGCCTGGCACAGCCCGGGTTCTCACCCCTGCCTCTCCCTCCACACCTCCCCACAAGCAGAGGGAGCCGGCTCCGGCCTCAGCCAGGCCAGAAAGGGGCGCCCGCAGTGCAGTGCTGGGCTGAGGGGCTTCTCAAGCACCGCCAGAGTGGAGGCCCAGGCCGAGGAGGCCCGGAGAGTGAGGGCTGCTAGCACACTGTCACCTCTCAAACTGATGGAGCTCAAAAGTTTGCCTTTACACCTACTGTCAATGCTGGAATTTTGTATTCTGTTTTGTAAGGATTTGATAAATGTCAAAAAACCTGCAAAAAAAAAAAAAAAAAAAAAAAGAAAAGAAGAAAAGAAAAGGTGATGCACATGCATGCACACACACATGGTGGAATACTAAGCCTTAAAGGAAATCTTGTGATTTTTGACAAAATGGATGAATCTGGAGGATGTTATATACTAAGTGAGGTAAGCCAGGCGCGGAAAGAAAACCACGTCATCCTCTCACTTACACATGGACCCTAGAAAGGTCCCTAGAAGCAGAGAGTACAATGCTGGATACTGGGGACTGAAGAAGGTGGGGAAAAGAGGGAGGTGTTGGTCAAAAACTATGAAGTTTCAGTTAGATAGAAGGAAGAAATTTTGGAGATCTGTTGTACAGCATAGTTAATAATAATGTATAATTTAAAATAGAGATTTTAAATGTTCTCACAAAAAATGGTAAGTATGTAAGGTGATAAATATAACTAGCTTGATTCAATTGTTTCCAAAAAGGCAATACAGTGAGGCTTCAACTCTACCAAAAAAAAAAAAAAAATTAACCAAGGGTGGTGTCGTGTGCTTGCAGTCCTAGCTACTCGGGAGGCTGAGGTGGAAGGATTGTTTGAGCCCAGGAAGTGGAGGCTGCAGTGAGCTGAGATTGTACCACTGCACTCTCACCTGGGTAACGGAGTGAGACCCTGTCTCAAAATAATAAATAAATAAATAAATAAATAAATAAATAAATAAATACTTCTAAGCCAAGAAATACTTCTAAGATTTAGTAAGTTAATTTCTGAAAAATGCCTAAGTGACATTGCACTAGCATCTATTTCTACTTCTGTTACTATTTCTATCACTAACTTTTATTTTAAGATATTTTACCATATTTATCCTTCTGTTAGTGTTGCTATAAAATTTGCATTTCTTTTAGGAGTATTCCTAATGTTTTGTTTAGCAGTAATAAAAAGAATAAAATACAAATATCTTAATTTTCTGAATTGAAAGTAGATGCAATAGTTATATTTGATTTGGGAAATTAAATCTGTCCCTCTAAGTAACAAAAGTAGCACAGTCAGTAATAACCCATCTTTAGAAAAAGGGAGTTTTATGGGTTTTTTAAATTTGCTTTTAAATCAACTCTAGTGAGGCTACCATTTGCCCCATGCCACTAAGACAGCTCTTGTCACTTTATGCCCAAAGGTCAATTTTCAGTCCTCAGCTTCCTTCACTTATGACTGTATGTGATGCTACTGACCACTACCTCCTTGGAACAGTTTATTTGACTGCAAAAACGAAGCTTTCTCTAGGGTCTCCTCTGTCACTGGTTGTTTCTTCTCTGCTCATTTGCTAGTTTCTTCTCGTCTCCCCAATCTCTAAAGGTTGGACTGCTCCAAGGTTTGATTCTTCAACTCCTCTCTGTCCTTCCTTTCTGTTCTTCTCCTGCTTACCCTCATTTGTTAGGTGATCTCATCCAGTTGCTGTTTAAATACTATTCATACTCGACCCACAAGTCTCTATCCCCAGTCTGGACCTCTCTCCTGATTTCCAAGCTGGCAAGTTGAGCTGCATGCCCTCTCTTCCTCTATCACTGTATCACTTTTAAACTGAAGGTGCCCTGATCTCCTGACTCTTCACCCAAACCTCACCTCTCAGCTCTCCCCACCAATTTCTAGCCTTCTAATTACTCAGGCCTAGGATACATTCTTGACCCTTTTCATTCATTTACATCCCATACGTAATCAGCCAGCATATCTTAGTGGCTTTGTCTTCAAATCAGTTACAGAATTTGACCACTTCTCACAACTTTTAGCTTTATATTAAACTGGTCCATCTCTTACCTAGATTATTCTGATAGCAGTCTAACTGGTATCCCTGCCACAGTCTACTCTCAAACTACTAGGCAGCATCATTAAAAAACAAAAAGTGGCTGGGCACGGTGGCTCACGCCTGTAATCCCAGCACTTTGGGAGGCTGAGGCGGGCGGATCACAAGGTCAGGAGATCGAGACCATCCTGGCTAACACGGTGAAACCCCGTCTCTACTAAAAATACAAAAAATTAGCCGGGCGCGGTGGCGGGCGCCTGTGGTCCCAGCTACTCGGGATGCTGAGACAGGAGAATGGTGTGGGCCTGGGAGGCAGAGCTTGCAGTGAGCCGACATCGCGCCACTGCACTCCAGCCTGGGCGACAGAGCAAGACTCTGTCTCAAAAGAAAAAAAAAAAAAGTCAGATTATCTTCCTTCTACGTGACCCATCAACTTTTCTGACTTCATTTTTAGTTCTTTATGTTCAATGTGCTGCAGCTGCATTGGCCTCATACAGTTCCTCGAATGTAATAAGGATGTTCCTGTTCAGGGCCTTTGCACTTGCTAGCCCTTCTGCCTAGAGAGCTGTTCCCGTTGAATCCATGGCTCACTCTGTCACTTCCTTCCAGGGTCTGCTCAGATGTCATTCGATCAGTGATCCCTTCCCCAGTCACTCAAAAAGTAGCAAGCTTCCTTCCTCTCCAACCGCTGACACTCATTATCCCCCTCAACCTGGTTTCTTTTCTCTCTCTTTCCTCGCTAGGATGCAAACCCCATGAGAGGAGGTACCGTTCCTTCACTGCTTCACTGCCGGTATTCTTGTGGCACATAATAGGTTCTTCGTTGCTCAATTAAGGAATCAATGTTTACCAAATATCTATGTTTATGCAAATGCCCACTATTTAATAAGATGTAAAATTTCAGAGGAGAGTTACTTAGAAAAAGATGTTGAAAGGGTGTTTAATAAGATAATTGGGCCAGGCGCAGTGGCTCCTACTTGTAATCCCAGCACTTTGGGAGGCCGAGGCGGGTGGATCATTTGAGGTCAGGAGTTCAAGACCAGCCTAGCCAACATGGTGAAACCCTGTTTCTACTGAAAATACAAAAATTAGCTGGGTGTGGTGGCGCATGCCTATAATCCCAGCTACTCAGGAGGCTGAGGCAGGAGAATCACTTGAACCCAGGAGGCAGAGGTTGCAGTAAGCCGACATCACACCACTGCACTCCAGCCTGGGGGACAGAATGAGACTCTGTCTCAAATAATAATAATAATAATAATAATAATAATAACAATAATAATAATATAATTGAAAATGAGGCTGTAAAAGGACATGCAGAAATATTGGAATTATTTTCCCCAAGAGTTGATATTCTTCTTTTCCTTATGGGTTACAGAGATGAAGAGGGGAGGGGCTCTAATTTACTTCAGTATACAAAGATAACAAGATGTTTTAAAGAACTGCTATTGTCCAGGTGCAGTGGCTCAGGTTTGTAATCTCAGCACTTTGGGAAGCTGAGACAGGTGGATCGCTTGAGTGCAGGAAAAAAAAATGCAAAACATTAGCCAGGCATAGTGGCATGCACCTAGAGTCCCAGATGCTCCGGTGGCTGAGGTGTGAGGATCGCTTGAGCCTGGGAGGCAGAGGTTGTTGTGAGCCTAGATGGCACCATAGCACTCCAGCCTGGGTGAAAGAGCCAGACCCTGTCTCAAGGAAAAAAAAAAAAAGCCCTGCTGTTATTACAATCATAATATTAAGGGGCCAGTGGTTGTTGAACATGAATTAATGGAACTATTGGAAGAAAAAAAATCGCACCTTCTCTTTTCTATTCTGTTCAGGAAAACTGATTCAGTGATTAGAGGTGGTAAAGTTGCTATCCAGCAAGCTTGATTTCCACTGGTTAAGAGTAATAGCAGCAGGTCTGATGGTTCAAACTGGACACTACCATTTGCTTGTAACAGGTTGCCTGAGAGCAATAGGTAGACACGCTTGATCTAAGAAAATAGGAATAGCAGGTTGCTAATTAGGCCAAAATGTTAGATTCAAAACTGACAGAGAAATTCGTGTGTCCAAGGTGATTTCATAAATATCCCTATGGGATGTCATTCACTTTATACTACCGTACCACGTTTCTGGGAGTATCCCATACCAGCATACTAGAATTCTAAAAAGAGGACACACGAATGGCCAGTAGATGTATAAAAGTGATTCACCATGAATAATCATCAGGGAAATGCAAATTAAAACCACAGTGAGATAGCACTTCACACCTGTTAGAATGGCTATTATCAAAAAGATGACAGATGCGGATTGGTGAGGATGCAGAGAAAAAGGGATCCTTGTGCGCTGTTGCTGGGAATGTAAATTAGTACATCATTTTGGAAAATAGTATGGAGGTTCCTGAAAAACTAAAATTGGATGTCCAGCTTTGGCAGTCCCACAAGACTTGCATCAAGAGCGGGCAGCAGGATGACATCCACAGCGCCCATAGCCCCCAGGTGGGAAAGTCTCAATTAGGACCCTGAACCCTTACCCCCTGTCCCTTCCCCTCTAGCTGACCTGGCTCTGACCACAGATGAACACCTGCAGAAAGCCAGATGCAGAGAACCCAGAAACACCCAGAGCAAACAGCGTGTCACCTTCAGAGTAGTTGGAGTCAGCTGCTGTCCATAGCTGCTCCTGTGTTGATCTTATTAATCAGGATGCAAGACAACGAGACATAGGATCACCGGAATCAGGTGATCCTATGAGGCTGTGGTCAGAAAAATACAAAAGAGCTTCAGAAAAGTAAAACATGTTTAAGAGGAAGGACATTAAAAATATAATCCTACCGGGCGTGGTGGCTCACGCCTGTAATCCCAGCACTTTGGGAGGCCAAGGCGGGTGGATCATGAGGTCAGGAGATTGAGACCATCCTGCCTAACACAATGAAACCCCATTTCTACTAAAAATACAAAAAATTAGCCGGGTGTGGTGGCGGGCGCCTGTAGTCCCAGCTACTCGGGAGGCTGAGGCAGGAGAATGGCGTGAACCTGGGAGGCGGAGCTTGCAGTGAGCCCAGATCGCGCCACTGCACTCCAGCCTGGGTGACAGAGCGAGACTCCATTTCAAAAAATATATATATACACACATATATATACACACACACACACACACACACATATGTAATCCTAAACCTCTGTACTTCTGTAATAGGTGTAATAGCATGCATCGAAGCAATAAATACGTGCACACTGAATTGCTCCAAAACCATGGAAATAAACCAAATTCCAGTTTTTAATGCATGCAATAAACTTTTCCCCTAGGTTATCAGTTAAGATTGCTCTAACTTTAAAAAAATATATAACAGTTGACTTACTCTGTATTCCTAGGTCAATACAGAGCTGGTATAGGGCTGAGCTAAATGATTCCCACATTAGCCTTATTTCCTCAAGTGAGAAAGTGTGCTCGGCGGGGTGGTGATGTGTGCTAGGCAGTAGGCAAGGATGTCTGTGGGTCTGAGGCTCTGTGAAAACTTTGCTTCCTGAGTAAACATTTACAGTTAAATCCCCAACTCAAGGCTCTGGCTAAATTCCTTCCTAAAATTAGGTCAAAATGTGAATTATGAAATACTCTCTTGAGTTATTTACAAATAACAGTGTCTTTATTTCTTAATTACTTTGTTTTTAGTTTTCTGTGTATTTGTGGTTTTTATCCCTCTGCCCAAGAGTAAGCTCCACAGGACAAGATCCATACTTTTCTTGTCTATAATCCCAGTGTTGAATACAAGGTCTGCCAATGACAGTTTCTCAATAAAAACTTGTTGAATGAATAAATACATTTTTATTCTTCCTATGACCTCCTTGAGAGAGCTCACCAACTCATGCACCTACCTCAGTGCTCAGAAAGAAGAAAAAACCTCTGCCTGTTCGTTAACTATAGAAGGACATCCAAGCACTGTAATGTAAGGTGTCACTTTCAAAGGTAACATTTGATTTGATCACTTTGAGAGCCTGTCTCCAAAGCATGGAGCAAGAATATTAATCTTCCTTGTATTTGTCTCTCTGATCACTAGAAATGTATTAACATTTGTCTTGAATTTGAATTTGGTTTTCAGGAAGCTTGAAAGAATTAGCATACTCTGAGTAAACCCTTGTAAGATATTAATTTTTGATCTCAAAGGGTAGTTACTTTAGGTTGTTTACATGACAGATTTGGACAGAGTTAAAGGTTATATTCTACCTTTGAAATCTAAAAATAACTGACAGTTGATGATAATAATTTTATAATTACTGAAACTATGATTAGAATTGTCTGAATATCTCATGCTAGTAAAAATGTCATATCATTCCTACTCACCCTCCCTGGGAGATGACCTGAATTTTGAATTTTCATTACCCCTAAAATTATCAGCTTCAAAACAACATTTATGAAAAGAAATTAACATGAACATTTAAATGAGTTTTTTCTGAAAAGTCACTTGCTCATCTAAAACTGAAAGTCAACAATGAAATTACTTAAATTAATCATTCCTCCCTTCACTCAACACATAATTATGCCAAGTTTTGAGTATACAAACAAAAACCAAAAAAAAAAAAAAAAAAAAAACCATAAATATTGTCCCTGTATTTAAGGAGTCTACTGCAGAAATCCATTTTTATTTGTTGATTTAATAAGTACTGGTGACAATGATGACATGACTTAGGTTCACATTAGGCTTGGAGGTTCACGAGGCTGGGAGCATGTGTTAGCCTGTTCTGCATTACTATAAAGGAATGCCTAAGACGGGGTAATTTATAAGGAAAACCTTCATTTGGCTCACAGTTCTGCAGACAGTAGAAACATGGCACCAGCATCTGCGCAGCCTCTGGTGAGGCCTCAGGAAGCTCTTACTGATGGTGAAAGGTGGAGGAGGAGCAGGCATGTCACATGGCAAGAGAGGGAGCAAGAGAGAGGGAAGAGGGTTCCAGGCTCTTTTAAACAACCAGCTCTCGTGAACTGATAGAATGAGAACTCACTCATCACCTGGAGGACAGCACAAAGCCGTTCATGAGGGATCTGCCTCCATGACCCGAACATCTCCCACTAGACCCATCTGCAACATTAAAGGTCACATTTCAACATGCAATTTGGAGGGGACATACAACCAAACCACATCTATAATGCTCACCATTGAATCGCTAATATCAGAGGCATAACAGTAACAAGTATGTATTAACGTGTGATGCTTTCAAAGGCACTGCTGTTGCAGAAAGGCAAATGTGGAGACAGAGAACAACATCCCATGTGACAAGTGAGATGATAATGGGATGTACATGGTGCGTTATTGCCAGGAAGGAATACGGAAGTTGGTTGGCTGAAGTCAGAGAAGACCTTTCAGAGTAGACACCGTTGAGCTGAAGCACTGTGAACAAGCAGGTGTCTCAGGTGGGCAGGCATGACAGGGTGTTCCAGGCAGAGTAAATAGAATGGGCCAAGGCACGGAAATATGGCACGCTTAAAGACACCTTGGTCCGAACATCTTGGTACAGCTATCAAGGTGCTACCGACACAATTAGAATTGTTCTCAGGCCTTCTCATAAACTGTTACCTGGGTAAAAACAATGTCTCTTAAAGTAATCTAAGTGAAAAATTATTATTGGGCTAAAGTTTACATTTTACAATGATTTAATCAAAGGACAGACAACCTTTGACTATAGAGCTTTCTTTTTAAATATTAGTATTTTTTATTACTTCTAGAAACACAGTTTAAGAAATTCTATTTAAGCCTGGAATAAAATCAGAGCTGCAGCTGTCCCTTGATGTAATGAGGATTTAATATTCCAATCTTCTGTTCTCTGATATAGCCAGCTTCAAAAACTCCAAACCTCATGCCACCATTTCCTCCCAGTCTGATAAACTATCTCCACTGTGTGTTTTTCAACACTTGCATTCAACCAAACATAAACGGTGGGTCCTAGAGGCTATAGTTCTTTATTCTGCATACACATCCAGGAATCATTTTTACTGAGTGCCTCAAAAGAATAAAACAAAAAAAAACAGGGGAGGTCCGGTCAGTCTTAGAGAACTGGAGGAGTAAAACCAGCTCCCTGCTTTGGTATAAAACTGTGAGGAGGTGAAGAGAAAGGGCAACCAAGGTGCTAATATACCTCAAACTCCACTGTATGAGGAATGGCTGAAGGCCCGAGGGGTTCAGGTTGAAGAACTTTGTCTCTAGGGGAGTAACCACAACTGGCTTCAACCATAACTGGCTTCAAGTGTTTGTAAGGAGAGTGTGAGGGTTGATTGTCTGTGTCAATTTGACTGGGTCATGGAGTGTCCAGATACTTAGTCAAATATGATTCTGAAAACTTTCACAAGAGTGCTTTCGAATGAGATTAGCATTTAAATCCGTAGACTGAGTAAGGTAGATTGCCCTCCCTAAAGTGGGTGAGCTGAAAGTCTGCATAGAACAAAAGGCTGACTCTCTCCCAAATACTGGGCAATTCTACTGTCTGACCTGATGACCTTCAAACTAGAACATTAGCTATTTCTGGTTCTACAGCAGTCCATGACCTGCAGACTTCAACTAGGAGATTGACTCTGCAGATTTTGGACACAAGCCAATTCCTTATTTGATGATAGATGATAGATGGATGGATAGATAGATAGACAGATAGATAGATAATAGACAGACATACACATAGGCAGACAGATACGTAGAGAGGTAGATGCATACATACATACATACATACATGTGCACATGAGTCCATACCTCCTATTAGTTCTGTTTCTTTGGAGAATCCTAATACAGAAAGTAATAATGGAGAGGAAATAGTATGAGAGAACAGGCAAAGTTGAGATAGTAGAAGCCAGTTTGGGGTGACAATGGATAAGCCAGTTTACACGAGCAGAGCTCTTACAGGGATATGGTGTGAAAGGAGATGGGAAAGTGGAATTGGCGCCGTGGGTTGATTCCTGCAGGTGTCCATGTCCCTGGATGTCTCCAAGTCAGAGTGGGGATGTGACAAGCAAGGCGTGTCTGGATGTAATGTGTAAACTACTGAAGGAGGAAGTCTGGGGGCCCAGTTTTGGTCTTCATGTGAGGAAGATGAAGTTCCCCTGTATGAACCTAATTTTCAATCAAAAAGAACTGGAAGGTGCTTTGGGTTAAAAGTTAGGTCGGCCAAGGAGGTGGGAGGTGGGGGTGGGGGATGCAGGAGAAGCAACACTTCAAACAAAACAAAATCATTGAACAAAATGTAAAAAGACTCCATTTGTTTTTCTGTAAACATTACACTCCTGCAACTTCTGCACTTTTCTGCGTTTCTCCTAAATAAAGCTGCGCAGTGAAGGAGAATTGTCATGACTTTCTTGGGTGCCTCTGTGACAGCTTCATCTTTCAAGCAAATCTCTAGGATTAAAAAAAAAAAGAGATTATCGGGCCTTAAAATACCCCATGTACTGTAAGTCTTTTAAGCCAAGAACAAACTACAGACCAAGCAACAGTAAGCACTAAAACTGGAACCTTCCCCATCGTAGCGGTAAACACGTTACTCACATAGATACGCTGGCCAAACTCCAAGCAACTTATGCCACAAACGAAGATGAGGCAAAAACAATCATGGTGGCAGATAAAGCAGTGACACTATAAAAAGAGTAGAATTAATTTAAATGTTCTGCAGAAATACCTGAGCTGAATTCTCTTTCTTTTTCTTTGTAAGTCTTTTCCTTTTTTTTTTTTTTTTTTTTTTTTTTTTTTTTTTTTGAGACGGAGTCTCACGCTGTTGCCCAGGCTGGAGTGCAGTGGCGCGATCTCGGCTCACTGCAAGCTCCGCCTCCCAGGTTCCCGCCATTCTCCTGCCTCAGCCTCCTGAGTAGCTGGGACTACAGGCGCCCGCCACCGCGCCCGGCTAATTTTTTGTATTTTTAGTAGAGACGGGGTTTCACTGTGGTCTCGATCTCCTGACCTTGTGATCCGCCCGCCTCGGCCTCCCAAAGTGCTGGGATTACAGGCTTGAGCCACCGCGCCCGGCCCGTAAGTCTTTTCCTTTTTAACCACGAAACCATGAAAGTTAACCTAAGGGAAAGCTATTCTATCACATTTAAGTTTTAAAATAAATATTAAGAAATTAATAAATATCAAATTAACATAGTACCTCTCATTTAACACTAATGAAAGATATTATTGATGTTAGGGTTATTCTCAGCATCATTTAGTGAGTAAGGAAATACTAGACTGAGGGACTGGGCCAACCCAAAAAGGAGAAAAGAAATGCTATTGTTGATGGATTGCCTTGAGCTAATTTTGGTACCAAGTTGATGTCCTGATATTAATGGCTACCTAAGCCAAACCCAAGTATATCTTAACTTGCATACATGCCCTGCACCATCTAATTGTTCTTTCCAGAGTTCATTTCTTTTAGGTAATATTTATTGTTCCCTAAGAGAGAAGCTACTCCCAGTATCTCCCCACTTCCAATAGCAGGTGTTAGCTTTCACCAACTTACTCGCATAAGAGAACCCAACTGTGGCCAGGGATAGTGGAACCACAAGACCTTGAGAAGTAAAAGTCAAACTGCTATATCGTTTTGTCTCTATAATTTACCATTTTCTTTCGGCATGCGGGTGGGCTACCCAGACCATATTCTCCTGCTAACATTTGTAAAGGTAAACACAAAAGGTGCATAACTAGAACAGCTGTGGACTCTACCCTCCTTCTAGGAATTGTCCTTGCATGGCCCCAGGCCGATGCTGAAATATGTATTCTAGGGTAAATGTCCATTGTGACTTGGGAGTTTATTTATTTATTTTATTTATTTATTTATTTATTTATTTATTTTTTTGAGACGGAGTCTCGCTCTGTCACCCAGGCTGGAGTACAGCGGCCGGATCTCAGCTCACTGCAAGCTCCGCCTCCCGGGTTCCCGCCATTCTCCTGCCTCAGCCTCCCGAGTAGCTGGGACTACAGGCGCCCGCCACCACGCCCGGCTAATTTTTTGTATTTTTAGTAGAGACGGGGTTTCACCGTGTTAGCCAGGATGGTCTCGATCTCCTGACCTCGTGATCCGCCTGTCTCGGCCTCCCAAAGTGCTGGGATTACAGGCTTGAGCCACCGCGCCCGACCGGGAGTTTATTTTAAATTGAATCTTTAATATGCAAATGTGAGATTCACCTGGGGCTCTATAAGAATGAAAGCATTAAGTTAGGTTGTTAATATGGGATCCTGTCTTTTTAAATGTAGGCATTTATAGCTGTAAATTTCCCTTCAAGCACTGCTTTTGCTAGATCCCATAAGTTTTGGCATGCTGTTTCCATTTTTATTTATCTTAAATGATTTATTTGTTCTTTGAACTTTATTGTGAACTAAAAAATTATTTGCTGAAGTCCTAACTTCCAGTACCTCAGAATATGACTGTATTTGGAGACTGAGTCTTTTTTTTTTTTTTTTTTTTTTTTTGAGACGGAGTCGCGCTCTGTCGCCCAGGCTGGAGTGCAGTGGCCGGATCTCAGCTCACTGCAAGCTCCGCCTCCCGGGTTCACGCCATTCTCCTGCCTCAGCCTCCCGAGTAGCTGGGACTACAGGCGCCCGCCACCTCGCCCTGCTAGTTTTTTGTATTTTTTAGTAGAGACGGGGTTTCACCGTGTTCGCCAGGATGGTCTCGATCTCCTGACCTCGTGATCCGCCCGTCTCGGCCTCCCAAAGTGCTGGGATTACAGGCTTGAGCCACCGCGCCCGGCCGAGACTGAGTCTTTAAAGGGGCAATTAAGCCACAATTAAATCATATGGTTGGTCCTATTTTCATGTGACTAGGATTCTTATAAGAAAATATGGCATGAAAATACACGGAAGACAACCCATGTGAAGATACAAGATGGCCTTATACAAGCCAATGCTGGAGGCCCTCAGAAGAAACCAACCATGTTGTCATGTTGATCTTGGACTTCTAGCCTCCACATTTATAAAAATGATAATTTTTTGTTGCTTAATCCACCAAGTCTGTAGTAATTTTTTATGGCATCCTAACAATGGACACCCATTAACTATTTAAGTGTGTTTTGCTTAATTTTCATGTTTGTGATTTTTCTAGTTTTTTTTTTCAGTTTTGCTTCAGTCCATAATGGTCAGAGAAGATACTTTGTATAGTTTCTATCTTTTAAAATGTCTTGAAAGTTGTTTTATGGATATATGTATGGTCCTTTATATTCCTTTTAAATGGTTGTGGGAAAAATCTAGCTGGAACAGGAAACTCGATTTTAAAAAATATACACATACAGTTTATCATACTGAACCATATTAAATACTTATTCAACTGGCAATTATGGGATTTGTGTCTGATAGTAGTATGAAATCAAAACTGTTGTACAATTTTAAGATAATGTACTTAATTTTGAACTGCTTTATATATGTGGAACTTTCAACAAAATCAAATCTACAGATACGTAGCTGGTAGTTGATTAAGCAACATGCTTCTGGCTATTGCTGTAAAAATTTAAGCAATAGACTCTTAGTGAAGAATCAAAACCTATATCATAATCTAATTTATATGAGGAAACAGATTTGACTTACATTTTTATTTATTTATTTATTTCCATAGGTTATTGAGGAACAGGTCATGTTTGGTTACATGAGTAAGTTCTTTAGTGGTGATTCGTGAGATTTTGGTGCACCCATCACACAGACACTATGCACTGCACCCTATTTGTAGTCTTTTATTCCTCACCCCCTTCTGACCCTTTCCCCGAGTCTCCAAAATCCATTGTGTCATTCTCATGCCTTTGTATCTTCATAGCTTAGCTACCACTTATGAGGGAGAACATAAGATGTTTGGTTTTCCCTTCCTGAGTTACTTCACTTAGAATAATAGTCTCCAATCTCATCTGGGTCACTGTGAATGCCATTAACTCATTCCTTTTTATGGCTGAGTAGTATTCCATTGTATATATATATACCACAGTTTCTTTATCCACTTGTTGATTGATGAGCATTTGGGTTGGTTCCACATTTTTGCAATTGTGAATTGTGCTGCTATAAACATGCGTGTGCAAGTATCTTTTTTGATAATGACTCCTTTTCCTCTGAGTAGATACGCAGTAGTGGGATTGCTGGATCAAATGGTAGCTCTACTTTTAGTTCTTTCAGGAATCTCCACACTGTTTCCCATGGCGATTGTACTAGTTTACATTCCCACCAGCAGTGTAGAAGTGTTCCCTGTTCACCGCATCCATGCCAACGTCTATATTTTTTTGATTATGGCCACTGTTGCTGGAGTAAGGTGGTATCACATTGTGGTTTTGATTTGCATCTCCCTGATCATTAGTAACGTGGAGCATTCTTCTTATGTTTTTTGGCCATTTGTGGATCTTCTTTTAAGAATTGTCTATTCATGTCCTTAGCCCACTTATAACAAAGAACCTTATGGATATTGATTTGTAAAGACATAGTTCAGAAATTCAAAGCAAACTTCCACATGATAAACCATATGTCAGCTTAATCAATTTTTGGAATAATGAAAGTCTCTTGACAGCAGCTGATTTACTTAGGAGAAAGCCTTTGGTGGTTCGTTGTATATTCAAAGAAAGGTGAAATACTAGGGTCATTACCCAGACCTCCAAAAGAGGAGTGACTATGAGTAATGACTGCAGTTAACATTCAGATTTATAAATGCCACTTTCCAATACTAACAATTACTTGTAAATGAAAGTACTAAAATGTCTAAGAATGATCATACTAATTATAACATATTTCTGTCATTACAAAAAAATTATGTAGATTGTGTAAAAAACCAATGACATAATTCAGTAAAAATTTATGTGAAGATTTCTCTTTTTTCAGAAGATGACCTTTAACTATAATTATTCCTGAAGGCCCCACAAAAAGTAAAAGGATTACTCTTCTAGTTTGAAAATTCTTGTAACCATCTGTTTTCATCCAATGTATCTAAAATTGTGTGTACATTTCACTTACTAAGAAGTCATCAGTAATTATTTGAGTTCTATTGCAGAAAATGAACTTTTAAATCTAAATATTTTATACAGAGTACAACCTTCAAAGCTGTTAGTGTATGATTATATTGTATCATTTTTACAATATGCAAATTATATTGTTGTCAGCCCCAGGTTTGTGAAAAAGGAGGTTTGTGAAAAAGGAGGTTTGTGAGAATGTTCTGTAAGGAGTGTTAATCAATTATTAATTAAGGAATGAAACTACATTCCTTTTAGTTAGAAACCACATAAAATTGGAATTCCTTATTCTCTCCCAAACACAGGTTTTCTAGAAGCATACTTTCCACTTGCAAACAACTATAAAACAGTGGATATTGTCTCAGAATGTTGTCTTGAGAGTAAACACATACACAGGGAAGTGTGGCTCCTAAAGACCTATGTCGCAAAACACAGTGCATCAATTTCTGATTTTCTTTCTAAAACTCTCTTTAGAGAGTTTGGGTTCTATCTGATTCCATCTCTTTAATTAACTAAAGCAGTGGTTCTCAAACTTTAGCTATTGTAGAATCATCTGGAGAGTGTGTTAAAGCATAGATTTTAGGCTCCGTCATCAGTATTTGGTTCCATAGGCTTAGAGTGGACCCCAAAATTTGCATTTCTAACAAATTCCAGTCACACTGATGTTGCTATTTCAGGGGCTATGCTAACCTAATGCATGAGTCTGATTATTCAACTCAAATCCCTTTATGGGTCAGTCAAGGGATGTTAATTCAAAAAGCCTTGGAAAATAAAATCAATAGGTAGTGGTGAGAATTAGAAAACAGAATGTACTGGACTAATGTAAAGGCTTTCTGACTCACATCTTTTAAGACAGTGTAATGAGGAAATGAAACATCCAAATTCAGCCTTTTCATTATATTTGAGTACCTATCTTTAGCAAAATTGGGTAAGCTTTCCTTCTATCTCCAGTTTGAATTTATATAGAGTTAGCCTAACAGCCAAAAGCTTATCTTCCTTAGGAAGTGATATAGTGATGCAAAATGTATCTTTACTTTTACTACTGTCAGATAAGATTAGCTAATTTTTTTTTTTTTTTTTTTTTTTTTTTTTTTTTTTTTGAGACGGAGTCTCACGCTGTTGCCCAGGCTGGAGTGCAGTGGCGCGATCTCGGCTCACTGCAAGCTCCGCCTCCCAGGTTCACGCCATTCTCCTGCCTCAGCCTCCTTAGTAGCTGGGACTACAGGCGCCCGCCACCGCGCCCGGCTAATTTTTTGTATTTTTAGTAGAGACGGGGTTTCACTGTGGTCTCGATCTCCTGACCTTGTGATCCGCCCGCCTCGGCCTCCCAAAGTGCTGGGATTACAGGCTTGAGCCACCGCGCCCGGCCAAGATTAGCTAATTTAAGCATCAGCAAATGTAACGTCGTCCCAATATAGATCCCGGTCCTTTTCACTGAAAGCCGGTAAAACTCTGGATTTCTAGATAATAGAATTGTCAATGCAATTTCAACAGCAGTAGAGACAGAAAGTTTGCTATTCTTCCATTGAATTAACAGAGTAGCCTAGTAGCACATAGTATATGAAAAAGGAGACAGTACAATAAAGAACATAATATCAATGGAATAAAATTATCTGCAAATAATTTATTTGTCTAGAGGAAATATTGAAACTAAAAATATATGTTCTTTTATAGATATCAAGTTGGGGATTTATTCCTAACTTGAATTTTCTCAAAGTGGTAGATCATATAATCATCTTCCAGACGGAAGTGAAGAGTGGGCTAACATTCTTGAAGAGAGAGAATCTTGGGAGACTCTATTGTTAGAAATTGGAGAAAGAACTGTGACAAGACATGAAAGAAGATTTCTAAGGGTCTCATTGAACTTGTAGATGATATTGATGTTTAGGTAAGCCCTAAAATGTTAAAAAATGTAGTAGCAAGAAAACTGTCTGAAAGAGAACTTAAGTTCTTGCAAACTACTGACTGTTCATTTATTAGCTTTCTGACCTAGTAGCTGTTGCTTAATCTATCCGTGATTCCCTTTATTTACTTCTAAAGTGAGCATAATGCACTTTCTATTTCACTGGGTTGTTGTAAAAATCATTTATCAAAAATGATCACAGACCAGGTGCGGTTGTTCATGCCTGTAATTCCAGCACTTTGGGAGGCCAAGGCTTGTGGATCACGTAAGGTCAGTAGTTCAAGACTAACCTGGCCAACATGGCAAAGCCCTGTCTCTACTAAAAGAAAAAAAAAATTAGTCGAGCGTGGTGGTGCACGTCTGTAGTCTCAGCTGCTTGGGAGGCTGAGGCAGGAGAATCACTTGAACCCAAGAGGCGGAGGTTGCAGTGAAATGAGATTGTGCCCCTGCACTCCAGCCTGGGTGACAGAGCAAGACCCTGTCTCAAAAAAAAAAAAAAAAAAAAAAATTAAAATTAAATGACCACAGCTCTCAAACATTTTATAAATGATAGAATTATATATGATTCTAAGATTGTGTTATTTGTGTGACTATAGTTTCAATGTATTCATTCATTTTAACTTAAGCCAGTTGAATGTGTATAATGCAGTAGAGAAGTTGATCTACCATGTCCTGTACATACATGAATTTTTGCCCCTGGACAATATTCTATACATTAGTTCTCCATTCCAGACCTTGCAAGTGCAATGTTGACTATGGTTTTCTGCACTTTAATTAATGTTACACTTAACAGTCATTTTTTTTCTCCATTATGTTGTTTGAGGACAGGCAAGATAATACCCACAGGGAAAAGAGTAAAGGACCATAACTGTTGACATAGATTTTTTTAAGTGATTCTAGGCACCACGAATTAATATAATAACTACAGTGGAATAACTACAGTGGAAATTGTGAAATTGAATAATGCCCTTGGATATAACCCAAATGCAAACTTCATTTTGTTACACTAGTTTGCTTTACGGGAAAGAATGTAGCAGAGTGAGAATCAAAAAATTGCTTTTTAAACTGGGTACTGCATTCATTTTTATTCTACTTTTTGTATTAATAAATTATCTGCTTGACTATTCCTTTATTCAGAAATGATTAAATGTAGTTTGTGAAAAAGTCTATTAAGCTTATCATGATTATAATAACATCTGTTGCTATTTTGTTGTATAGGAACAGCCGGCAAGTACATTATCACTCTCAGCATTTTATGATAATGAGATTGGGCTAACTGCAATTTATGCTGTGTAACATCACCTGGACTCATCCCTCTTCTTTTAATTCAAAACATCTTGATTTCCTGGGGAGTTATTTGCAGCAGTTTTTTGAAGACATCTTCCCACCTCCTCAAGATCTCAATCTCATCTCTTTCAATTTTCTCTCTTGCAATAAAACCCTGCCTCCTTTTATTCTTGTGGCAGGATCAACGGAATGAAGAGAAGACTGAACCTTTTTACAATCCCTGTACTCATTCTTATACTTTTTCATTTTCAAAACCTTTATTTCTGTTATCCAAAATACTTCTGATCTAGAATTAATGTTTATCTTCTTCCCTTGTAACTAACTCCTCTATTTTCTCTTTTTCCCCTCTAACATTTTCATTTTTTCCCCCCATGGTTCTTTTCCTACAGCTTTGAAATGTACAGATACTAGAACAGGTTTTGGGAGAGAGATGGGATAGAACAAGTGAGTATGAAGTTGCAGGTGGGCGGCGGGCAAGAGTGGTTAGCCTCAGGTTTGATAGTCCTTGTTCTCAAAAGAGCCAAGAAACACCATCCCAGAGTCTCAGTGGTGGTCTAAAGGGTACCTGAGTTTTGTACTTGTTAGAGAAGTTAAGTTTACTGTAACCAAAAAGGTTTAATGTTTAGAAGTTAAAAGCAAGTGAACAGTGTCTCATCGTGAAATAGACCAAACTCAGAAGTCCAAGAATGCAGGGTGGGAATGAGCAGAAGTTAGGATTCCAAACAGGTCATCATTAGAAAAAAATGGTGGGAAGAATATTAAAAATGTAAGACACATACATCTGTGTGGCCAGAGAGACTTGTGTCAAGGGCACAGGCCCTGAGAGGCAACAAATAAGGAAGGAATCTAGGAACTGCGTTTACAGGCTCAGTTTATAGCCTAGATTACAGGCTCATGCCTGGAATCCCAGCACTTTGGGAGGCTGAGGTGGGCCGATCACCTGAGGTCAGGAGTTTGAGACCAGCCTGACCAACATGACCAAACCCTGTCTCTCCTAAAAATACAAAAATTAACTGGGCATGATGGTGCATGCCTGTAATCCCAGCTACTCAGGAGGCTGAGGCAGGAGAACCACTTGAACCGGGAGGGAGAGGTTGCAGTGAGCCAAGATTGCACCACTGCACTCTAGCCTGGGCAATAGAGTGGGACTCCGTCTCAAAAAAACCCAGAAAAACAAAAAACCAAATGAGATACCATCTCACACTAGTCAGAATGGATATTATTTTGGCTTCTTAAAAAGGACTCAGCATTATCCTGGCTCCCCAAAACTGCTTTCTGACAATTTTGTGTAGTTTTCACCCAACAATGAAGTGTCTTGAACACTTGCATCTTTTACTTTCAAACAAAAACATTGATGCAATTCTTCTTTTATTTAATCCTTACAAGAATTCCAGGTGGTGGGGAGGGCCCATGTTATTATCTTGATGATATAAATAAATTTATAAATTATTCAAGTTCTTGTTGCTGTCATCCTGGGTCATTTCTTCTTCACCCTAGGGACTTTGGAGCTTGGCTCACAGCTTCTCTCTATTCTAGCATCTACTGTCCACTTTAGTGACATCATGATATTTACTGATGAGCCATCAAATGGCGTGCCCTGACACAGACATTTACCTCCATTTCATTTTACCAATTCCATTGACAGAAGTATATTTTGGACTTTTGGATCACTTTTAACTGCTCCTCTGAAAATCTGAATTTTGAAATGACTCTCTGCCGGCAACCTTGTATTTTTTTCTCTTCTCAAACTTTTCCATTTCCATAAAACCTGTTCTTCTGCCTCAGGACACAGTCTTGCTTCTTGATTCCTTCCTAGTCCACTTCCTTTCCTCCATAACCAGCCTGAATTTCCAGCGTGTGCTTGTTCATTCAGTCGTTCACTTGTTCATTCATTTATTCCACATTTGTTGCATGTATTTTGTGTGTCAGACACTGTGGCAGGAACTGTGCTAGGCTCTGACCTCAGCCTAGAAGCAGCTCAGGGCAGACTGGTCAATCAGTCCTTTCATCATATGCTCTTTGACACTTTTGGATTCATTATCCTCTTTTCTTTCCTTTGTTCCTAGCAGGCAAACTAGCTGGTTTATTTCTTTCTTTCCCTGTTCTTAGACCCTCTGGCTCTAATCATCTCTAGGAAATTCTAGGAAACATCTTGTCTCATTCTGACTCCCTGCCTAAGCTGTGCCTTTAGTGCAAATCTAATTACTCATCTATCCCGGACAGTCCTCTTTCTCTGCAGCCCCCATTATTCCAAAGCTTTACTTTCTCCTCTTCAAACCTGTGGGCACCCTCCACATTCCAGGTCTCCAAGTGCATGACCCAGCCTGGCTTTACTAAGAAAACAAAGACCGTCAGTTATGAACTCCCGCAATATCCCTCACCAGTTCTCTAGACTTCTGCCATATTATTCTCCTGTTTTTTTTTTTCCTCTCCCACCAAAACATAAGATCAATGCTATGGTCTGAATGTGTCCTCCAAAATGCATATGTTGAAACTTGATCGCAATGTGATATATAGTGTTAAGAAGTGGGGCCTTGCCAGCACCTTAATCTTGGACTTTCCAGCTTCCAGAACTGTGAGAAATAAATGTATATTATTTATAAATTATCCAGTCTCAGGTGTTTTGTTTTAGCGGCAAGAACTGACAAAGACAATAAAGCAAGAGAAGACATTATTTTCAGAGGTAGCATCTTCATAGGTCTTTTGGTTCCATCTCCTGACTCCCACCTTGATTTCTTATATTATACGTTCTTTCACTCTTCCATGTCGCTTTCTTCAATCCATTCTTACCCTTAGCCTACAAATATCTTCAGCATCTTCTTTTCAGCCTCCCTACTCCTCAAGCTTCCACACAAAATTCCATTAGCAGTCAGCAATCTTGAGGAAGATGTCTTCATTCATTGCCTTTGGTAGTTTGCCTTTTCTTCCTCCAAAACTAACAAAATTGCTTCAATACCTACTAGCCAATTTCCAGTGGCCCTTCAGGCTTCTAGTTCCTGGAAACAATTGACCACCTCTTGTGTTTATTCTGACCCAGTCTACCCTCTGGCCAGAACTTGGCAAGTAGGAGCTCCAGCAAAAATCCAAGACCTTTTTTTTCTTTTCTTTTTTTTTTTTTTTTTGCCTTTTTCCAGTCTTGATCCTCCACCTCCGAGGTTCTGCATTTACTTGGTGTTTGACCTTTTGCTCCATCTTTGACTTCCAGCCAAAACTTATCAGTTCAATCTGATGACAGATTTGCATTCTCTGGCAAATCTTTGGAACATGCCCACAGTGCCTGACAGGATTCCAGGTGCTGTAACCCTACTCTGTGCCTAGTTAGCATATCTGGTTTCCCTGAAGGGTCTGGTCTGACCTCCTCTGCATAAGTGAGAGTCTTAAAGTCCCATCTCCCTTGGTTTTCATGACACTTTCCTCTCCTGATGCTTTTTATACTCCTCTAACCACTCTTTCAAATATCTTGTGAAATCTCTTCCTTCTTCTCTTCTCACTCTACAGTCTTTTCTTGGCAGATCTCATCCATTCCATTGGATTAAATACTATCTCTACATTGCCAGCTCCCAAATTTATACTTCCAATTTTGAATTTTTTTCTAAGTTCTACATATGTAATGCAAAATGCCCACTGGATAGCTTCCGTAGTTTGGACCTCAAATTCAATGTAATTAAAAGTAAATTTATCATCTTTTCCTTCTAATCTGTATCTTTTCTGTGTTCCCTGTTTTGGTTAATGTTACTTTTGACTGATTGCACGAGGGGTCCCCAACCCTGGGGTTAAGGACCGGTATCAGTCTGTGAAATTTCATCTGTATTTACAGCTGCTCCCCATTGCTCACATTACTGCCTGTATTAGTCCATTCTCACACTGCTGTAAAGAACTGCCTGAGACTGGGTATTTATAAAAAGGTTTAATTGACTTACAGTTCTGCAGGGCTGGGGAGGCATCAGGAAACTTGCAATCATGGTGGAAGGGGAAGCAGGCACATCTTACATGGCAGCAGGTGAGAGAGAGAGAGAGAGTGCGAAGGGGGAAGAACCCTGTATAAAACCATCAGATCTTGTGATAACTCATTCACTGTCGTGAAAACAGCATGGGGGAAACCACCCCCATGATCCAATCACCTCCCTCCCTTGACATGTAGGGATTATAGGTCCATCCCTCAACATGTGGGGAATGCAATTTGAGATGAGATTTGGGTGGGGAAGCAGAGCCAAACCGTATCACTGCCTGAGCTCTGCCTCCTGTCAGATCAGCAGCGGCATTAGGTTCTCACAGGGTTGCAAACCCTATTTTCAACTGCACATGTAAGGGATCTAGGTTGCATGATCCTTATGAGAATCTAATGCCTGATGATCTGTCAGTGTCTCCCATCATCCCCAGATAGGACTGTCTAGTTGTATGAAAACAAGCTCAGGGCTCCCACTGATTCTACATTATGGTGAGTTGTATAATTATTTCATTATATATTGCAATGTATTAATAATATATACAAAATGCACAATACATGTAATGCACTTGGATCGTGTCAAAACCATCCTCCCCCACCCCAGTCTGTGGAAAAATTGTCTTCCATGAAACTGGTCCCTAGTGCCAAAAATGTTGGGGACCACTGGCTTACACCTAACAGCTACTTGAATATTATAGTCTCTTGTATCTGTTTTTGTATCAATTTCTTCTGATGCAGCCTGAATCCTTCCTTGCATTGCCTCTTGCCTGGACTTTTCCAATAGTCTAATACTTGCCTCCTTCTCATGCCAGCTTCCCTCTTCAAGTTCTTTTCCACAGGGCACCAGAGTTTACCTTCTAATGGATAGTTTTGTTTATGTCACTTCCCAGTTTTAAAGCCTTTTCCTGGATTCTACTGCCCATAGGGTAAAGTCTAAATTCTTTAACTTGGCACACAAGCCTCTTCATAATCTTTCCACAACTCAATTTTTATCTTTTTTTTTTTTTTTTTTTTTTTGAGATGGAGTCTCGCTCTGTCGCCCAGGCTGGAGTGCAGTGGCCGGATCTCAGCTCACTGCAAGCTCCGCCTCCCGGGTTCCTGCCATTCTCCTGTCTCAGCCTCCTGAGTAGCTGGGACTACAGGCGCCCGCCACCTCGCCTGGCTAGTTTTTTGTATTTTTTAGTAGAGACGGGGTTTCACCGTGTTAGCCAGGTTGGTCTCGATCTCCTGACCTAGTGATCCACCCGTCTCGGCCTCCCAAAGTGCTGGGATTACAGGCTTGAGCCACCGCGCCCGGCCTCAATTTTTATCTTAAGATTCAAAGCTTTGCCTGTGTTTTACTACATATGCCAGTTACTTTAGACAACTTGTTGGTTCTGAAATGTCGTCTAGTATTTTCACATCTGAAGTTCTATGTATGCTTTCTCTTCTAAGGAGACTTTGCTTTCTTTTCTTCCCATTTTAACCTTAATTCAATATCCATCTCTGCTACCAGAGCTTCTGGAAAGCCTTTCCTAAGATACTCCATTGTGTTTCCATGGCACTTACATTCCTCTCCTGCACATGTGACTCAGGGACCCAGGCTCCTTCCACCTTGTGGCTCTGCTGTCTCCTGGAGCTCCTAGAGAGTTTCACTAGATTTCCTGCATCTGGTTGGACGATGAGGAAGGTAAATGGAGGATCACACATGGAAGAGTGTTATGGCATATATCACTGCTTCTGATAGCCCAGTGACCAGAACTCAGTCATGCAGCTGTAGCTAACTGCAATGGAGGCTGGAAAGAGTAGTCCAGCTGTGCCTAGGAGGGAGAGGGAAATGGTTTAGTGAACAGCTAATAAAGGTTTTCCACACTGGCACGTGGGAGTTGGTTACTGTATGTTTGTGAATTTAAAGAATACATTAGTATAGAATAAGCATTAGCTGACGTAATTCTAGATCAGTGTTCTAGCCTTTCACATTCCTTACTGGCTTCCGACTTTGTAATTAAAAAAAAAATTATACCTTCAGGTTTGGTCAGAAAATTGATTGTACTGCTTGACCAGACATTTTCATTAGTAACATTTATTATATATAACTTGTACTGACATTATAAATTCTCAGCAATCAAACATTATCTAAAGAATGTAAATAGTGTAATGAAGGTCATTTAATGTATGTTCCTCCCAATGATTTACCAATCATTCCAAATTACTTTGCGATGTTGCAGGCTTCAAGGCCATTAAATTCAAAACCATCCAGTTAACAGTTTTCTTGGAATGGCAGACCCTGTGCAAAATGCAATCCTACTGTGTGCAGTAGAAAGCACATTGAGGGTGCTAGTCTGACTGCAGTGCTTCCTGACTGGGTGTAACTGATAAGTTAGTTAGCAAAAATTTATTTTAAAATAACGGACTTTTAATAGATGATTTCTTAAGCCTCTTGCAATTTTAACATTCACTACTAGGATTTGTTTGAAAGTGTTGGTTAGGCCGGGCGCGGTGGCTCAAGCCTGTAATCCCAGCACTTTGGGAGGCCGAGACGGGTGGATCACAAGGTCAGGAGATCGAGACCATCCTGGCTAACACGGCGAAACCCCGTCTCTACTAAAAACACAAAAAATTAGCCAGGCAAGGTGGCGGCGCCTGTGGTCCCAGCTACTCGGGAGGCTGAGGCAGGAGAATGGCGGGAACCCGGGAGGCGGAGCTTGCAGTGCTGAGATCTGGCCACTGCACTCCAGCCTGGGCAACAGAGCGAGACTCCGTCTCAAAAAAAAAAAAAAAGAAAGTGTTGGTTAATAGAGGATAGGCTAATAATAGGCTAATAGAATGGTAGTGAATATAGAGTTTACTATTTCTAAGTGAGTTAGGTTAAATTAAATTGTGTTTAGTGTTAGAAGTGTGTTAGTCATCTTGAAAGGCCAAGGGAAAGTACTGTCTAAAATTACATCAGGACTTCTTTATTGCTATACTTATAATCTGATGAAAGCACAGCAATTATTGGACCCATTTACAAAGGCTGTTCCCCTTGCCAGTGTTCATGGGATATCGCATACCTGTCATACTGCTAAATGGTCCACTATGAGAATAGCCAATGGTTTTTGTTATCTTAATTGCATCATATCTCAAGCTGCTATCATTGTGGAAGAAATCACTGTTTGCTTATTGGCAAAGAGTGCTTTGAAATAATCTGTAAAAGGCTTGTTTAGGGAGCACTGAAGTAGGATTGACACCGAGGAAATGTGCATCACTTCTTGGTGGGCTGCAGATTGCCCTGCCTATGGCTCAGCTTAGATATTTTCCTGCCATCCTATCCAGTATCAGGAAATGTGGCCTGCTTTCATTTCTTTCTCCAGATAACACTCGTGAAGCAGCAAAAGAAGGTCCACATTATTCTAGAAATTAATGCCGGTGAAGTCAATAGTGTATATCAAGTTAACACAGTTTCTTTCTGATGGTCCTGAAAATATAGGGGGACTTGGAATTTACACCTGTGATGCAGAAACTAATCTGCCATTCATTAGATGTGCCATGTTGGTCAAATCTCTTAAGCCCACACTTCCTGACTTGTTCTTCATGAAATGGGAATAATGCATTCATTTGTTTATTGTGCATCTACTATGTGCTAGGTGCTCTTTTGGGATTGGAGAAATAGTAGCAAACAAACTAAATTACCACCACCATGGAGTTTACATCCAAGTAGAGAAAGCATACAAAAACTACATTTTGTCATATGGAAAAAGTGCTATGGGGAAAATTAAAGCAGAGTAAGGGAGTGAGGGGGAGACTAGGAGATGGCATACTGTTGTTTTTTTTTTTTTTTTTTTTTGAGTAGTCAAGGGAGAATTCTGAATAGGTAACATTTGAAGAAAAACTTGAAAGAAGTGAGGGAGGAAGTTATGTAGACATCAGAAGAGAGTATGTGTCAAGAAAAAGAGAACGCATGTAAAAAAATCTGAAAATATAATACTTTCTTTTTTTTCATCTATATTATAGGGTTGCTGTGAGGATCAAATGAAATAATACATGTGATCTGTATGTTGGTACGTGTGTGTGTGTATGTCTGTGTGTGTCTGTGTGTATGTCTGTGTGTGTGTGTGTGTGTATGTCTGTGTGTGTCTGTGTGTATGTCTGTGTGTGTGTGTGTGTCTGTGTATGTGTGTGTGTGTGTGTGTGTGTGTGTGTGTATTTAGAGACAGGGTCTCACTCTGTTGTCCAGGCTGGAGTGCAGTATTGTAATCTTAGCACGCTGCAGCCCCAAACTTCTGGACTCAAACGATCCTTCCACCTCAGCCCTTCTAGTAGCTGGGACTACAGATACGCACCACCATACCCACTTAATTTCTAAATTTTTTATAGAGACAGGGTCTTGCTATATTGACCTGGCTGGTCTTGAACTTCAACTGGTCTTGGCTTCAAGCCATCGTCTCACCTCCTCCTCCCGAAGTGCTGGGATTATAGGCATGAGCCACTGGCCCGGCCTGATCTGTATTTTTTTAAGCATTAAATTCATTTTGCTGCTTTTGTGGTTACTATTTTTGTAGCTCATCGTTGCAAAGTGAGCTCTTTTATGTCTCATTAAAAGAGAGAAATTCTCTGACAGAGAACTTAAAGGATGTGTAGCAACTGCCATCATCTTAAGGTTCACTAGTGAAAATACACTTTATCTGTACTTTCCCAGCACTTATAAATTACTGGAAAATGTCTGTGTAAATAGAGCACAGTATAAGAGAAAATCACACAAGGCAAGTGTCAAGTTGATGCAGCATTCTAGTGAATCATCTGTGAGATTTGAGAATTCAATGATTCTTATAACATAAGAGATAGATTTCTCTATTTAGGAATTCTTCTAACTTCAGATTTTCCTCTCCCTGTCTCCTCTTTCCTTTATTTCTTGCTTTCCTGCCTTTTACATGCATATTTTGTGGTGGCTTAGAAGAAGAACACAACCAGTAAATGGTGGTTGGGAAACATTGGCATGAATAGAGCTAAGAACATATTTCTTAATGTTATATTCAAACTCTATTAGATCATTACATGACGAGTTCAGTGACAGGCAACTTTCATAATTTTCTCAGATAAACAGGGATGGGGGAATCCTGGTTCTTTGCTTCTGTTCCTCTAATATTGGGAAACAGCTGACTTGAGGATGGAAACATTCTTGCCACCTATTTGTATTTGTTTTTTGGTTTGTTTTTATTTTTGAGACAGAGTCTCCCTCTGTCACCCAGGCTGGAGTGCAGTGGCATGATCTCTGCTCACTGCAACCTCTGCCTCTGGGGTTCAAGAGATTCTCCTGCCTGAGTCTCCTGAATAGCTGGGATTACAGGCGTGCACCACCACGCCTGGCAAATTTTTGTATTTTTAGTAGAGACAGGGTTTCCCTATGTAGGTCAGGCTGGTCTTGAACTCCTGGCCTCAGGTTATCTGCCCGCTTTTTGCTGGGATTACAGGGATAAGCCACCATACCTGGGCTGTATTTGTTTTTATATACACATGTAATAAATATTCAAAATCCTTTGTGAAGTAAGGTAGGGTATATACACATCTATAAACAACAAACTTTGGAAACAAGAAAACAGAACTGAAAGAATGTTTATAAAGGTGCACAAAGAGAGAGCAATTCCACAGAGAGATTGTTTAGCATTAGTGAAACACCCATGCCTGGGGTAAGTGAGCTAATGGTTAGTCATGCATGTTTGTGTATATGACTATTAGGTATTTAAAATATCACTGAAAGTTATAAATATATTCCCCATCCTTGACACTAACCCATACCATGATCTGAAAATCAGAACCTCATTTGTAATGATTTGTAGACGTAAGTTCTACATTCTTTCACGTATTCATTTATTTGTTACCTGAAGTTCAAGGCTTGCAATGCTTTCTGAGCATCTGCTGTATCACTTTGGGGTCATGGTTTTATAGTGCCTGGGAAAAGAAACAGGGCTAGAGATATAGAGCACTGGAGTTTTAATTGCTTTACTTGGCAAAAAGAAAAGGATTTCTGTCTGAATTCTCCCAGGTCTCTTTTCTCAAGTTTACACCAAGCACTACATGCCCTGACTTCCCACCCCCTTTAAATAATTCCCAAGAGATTCATGATTTTTAAACACTGGGATGCTTAAGGCACACCTGGGCGCTTGCCACAAATGCAGTGACCCTGATTCAGTATGTGTGGGGTGCTGCCCAGAACCTGTATTTTAAATAAGGACCCAGGTGCTTCTGACGCAGGCGGTCTGTGGACCACACTGGGAGAAACACTGTTAAGACAAATTTACTCGAAGGTGAAGAAGTCTTCAGAGAAACTAAACGTTGAAGTGAGTGGCAAATGGTTGAAAGGTGGTTCTGCTTGAGCAGGAGACCTAGAATCCTGTGAAATTGGTGGAGGCAGAGAAAAGATATTAGTACGGAGTTTTTATAACATTTTCATAAAGAATTATGAGCTGATTTAGTTAGAAAGAGCTCTGGTGGGTACTAGAGAAAAGAACATTGGTTGATAAAGTTAGAGGGACCTGGAAGGCAAGGGGATGATTTTTCCCAGGTAGATATGGGGCCCAGAGGAGGGGCATTACTAAGACACAGTTCTGGTTGGTATAGCTAACTGTACACCAAACTACTCTAAAACTTATTAATAGTTGTTGACAGTTGTGCCCACGGATTAGGACTGTGGATTGAGCACAAGGAGGTTAGCTAGTCTCTGCTCTAGGATATCTGAGACCTCAGTTGAGAAGACTCAAAGGCTAGGAGTGACTCAAAGGATGGGGCCTGGAACATCAACAAGCACCTTCATTGATGTTCCTGACACCTGGGCAGCACTGATTTGAAAATCAGGACTGACGACTGCAGTGTGCACACACTGGGCTTTCTATGTGGCGTGGCTTCCTCAAAATATGGTGGCCCTGGGGTAGTTGGACTTTTTACATGGTAACTCAAAGCTCTAAGAGCATGAGTGTTCTGGTGAACAACATGGAAACTGCATTATCATAAGACTTATGGCCTAGTCTCAGAAGTCACACAGCGTCACTTCAGCAATGCTCTATTGGTTGAAGCAGTCGCAAGCCCATCTAGATTCAAGGAGAGGGAAATTAAACTCCACTTCCTGATGGGATAGTGGCAATGTCACAAAGAGAAGAGCACATGGTATGAGGAATATTGTTGTACCATCTTTGGGAAATACAGTTTTTCAGAGATTATAGAAGGAATCCGGGGAGTTGAGTGACGGGAAGAATGGGAAAAAGTAGATCAGTTGTGGAAAGTTTACTCAATGCAATACTACACAGCAGTGAAAATGGGTTAACTACCGCTCCATACATGAGTGTGGATGAAGTTTACAAGAAATACTGTGTGTTGTTAAACATTTCAAAAAAATTCATGCTACCAGTTTTATAAATGTCAAAATAGTTAAGATACGCAACTCAATTAGTTTTATAAACTTCAAAATATTTAAAATAAGCAGCACAATTTTATCATTTAGGAACACCTATACATGAGGCTTTGCAAAAAGTTTTTGGGGCTAGTTTACTTTTTCCAACTACACTTTAAGATAATCCCAGGGAGGATGCTCTTAGCCCAGGAGTTCCAGACTGGCCTGGGCACCATGTGAAACTCTGTCTCTCTCTATTTTTTTGTCTTTCCCGAGGCGAGTTTAGCTCTTGTTGCCCAGGCTGCAGTGCAGTGGTGGGGTCTCTGCTGCCCATGGCATCAGCCTCCCGGGTTTGGGTGGTTCTCCTGCCTCAGCCTCCTGAGTAGCTGGGATTGCAGGCATGAGCCACCATGCCTGGCTCAGTTTGTATTTTAATTAATTTATTTATTTACTTTTTGGTGGAGAGGGGTTTCTCCATGTACATTAAGCTGGAATCAAACTCCCGACCTCAGGTTATCCGCTGGCCTTGGCCTCCCCGGGTGTTGAGATTACAGGTGTGAGCCACCCTGCACCGCCCAATTTATTAATCAGAAAGGAATAATAGATCGGCCTGGTGTGGTGGTTCACGCTTGTGATTCCAGGACTTTCAATGACTGAGCGCAGCAGATCGCTTGAGCCTAGGAGTTCCAGACCGGCCTGGGCAGGCAGGGCACGATGGTGAAACCCGGTCACTTTTTTTTTTTTTTTGGAGGCAGAGATTCGGTCTTGTTGCCCAGGCTGGAGGGCAATGGCGAGGTCTCGGCTCATCCGGCCTCCGCCTCCCGGGTTTGGGTGGTTCTCCTGCCTCAGCCTCCTGAGTGGCTGGCATTGCATGTGAGCCACCATGCCGGGCTCGTTTTGTATTTTGTATTTTTATTTTTTTTTTGGTGGAGATAGGGTTTCCCCATGTTCGTCAGGCTGGTCTCAAACTCCCGACCTCAAGTTATCTGCCTTCCCCGGCCTCCGAGGCTGCTGGGATTGCAGGCGTGAGCCAGTGCGTAAGGCCCAATTTACTAATCGGAAAGGAATAGATTGGCCTGGCGTGGTGGCTCACGCTTGTGATCCCAGGACTTTGGATGGCCAAGCGCTATGGACGCTTGAGCCTGGGCAACATGGTGAAACCGGGTCTCCCTTTTTTTGTTTGTTTTGTTTTTGTTTTTGAGGCGGAGTTTCGCTCTTGTTGCCCAGGCTGGAGTGCAGTGGCTGGGTCTCAGCTCCCCGTGGCCTCTGCTTCTTGGGTTTGGGTGGTTCTCCTGCCTCGGCCTACCAAGTGGCTGAGATCGCAGGCGGGAGCCATCATAGCCTGCTAAATTTTCTTTTTTTTTTTTTTTTTTTTTGATACATAAGGGGTTTCTCCCTGTTGGTCAGGCTGGTCTCAAACTCCTGACCTCAGGTTACCCGCCCGCCTCGGCCTCCGGGGGTGCTGCGGATGCAAGCCTGAGCCAGCGTGCACCGTCCAGTTTATTTTATTTTATTTTATTTTATTTTATTTTATTTTATTTTATTTTATTTTTGAGACGGAGTCTCACTCTTGTCACCCAGGCTGGGTGCAGTGGCGCTATCGCGGCTCACTGCAACCTCCCCCTCCCGGATTCAAGCGATTCTCCTGCCTCATCCTCCTGAGTAGCTGGGATTACAGGCGCCCGCCACACACTCGGCTAATTTTTAAATATTTTTGGTAGAGACGGGGTTTCATCACGTTGGCCAGGCTGGTCTCCAAACTCCTGACCTCAGGTGATCCACCCACTGAGGCCTCCCAAAGTGCTGGGATTACTTAATAGGCGTGATCGGCCTGGCGTGGTGGCTCACGCTTTTGATCCCAGATGTAGGATGGCTGAGCGCAGCAGATCGCTTGAGCCTAGGAGTTCCAGACTGGCCTGGGCAATATGGTGAAATTAGGTCTGTTTTGTTTGTTTTAAGGCGAAGTTTCGCTCTTGTTGCTCAGGCCGAGTGCAATGTCATGGTCTGGGCTCCCCGCGGCCTCCGCCTCCCAGGTTTGGGTGGTTCTCCTGCCTCAGCCTCCCCAGTGGCTGGGATTGCAGGCGTGAACCACCACACCTGGCTAATTTCGTTCTTTTTTTTTTTTTTTTGGCACAGACGAGGTTTCTCCATGTTGGTCAGGCTGGTCTCAAACTCCCGACCTCAGGTTATCCACCTGCCTCGGCCTCCCGGGATGCTGAGATTGCAGGCATGAGCCAGCGCACAAGACCCAATTTATTAATCAGAAAGGAACAGATCGTCCTGGCACGGCGGCTCACGCTTGTGATCCCAGGACTTTGGACTGCCAAGCGGGGCGGATCGCTTGAGCCTAGGAGTTAAGGCCGGCCTGGGCACCATGGTGAAATTGAGTCTCTGTTTTTTTTTTTTGTTTTGTTTTGTTTTTGTTTTTGTTTTGAGAGGGAGCTTCGCTCTTGTTGCCCAGGATGGAGTTTAGTGGCAGGGTCTCGGCTCCCCGCAGCCTCCGCCTCCCGGGTTTGGGTGGTTCTCCTGCCACAGCCTCCCGAGTGGCTGGGATTGCAGGCGTGAGCCACCACGCCCGGCTAATTATGTATCTATGTATTGTTGTTGTTGTTGTTGTTGTTGTTAGAGATGGGGTTTCTCCATGTTGCTCAGGCTGGTCTCAATGTTCTGACCTCAGGTTATCTGCCCGCCTGGGCCTCCCCTGGTGCTGGGATTGCAGGCCTGAGCCAGTCCCTAAGGCCCAGTTTATTAATCAGACAGGAATAGATCGGCCTGGCGTGGTGGCTCACGCTTGGGATCCCAGGTCTTTGGAGGGCTGAGCGTGGCGGATCGCTTGAGTCTAAGAGTTCCAGACCGGCCCGGGCAACAAGGGGAAACCTGGTCTCTCTTTTTTTCATTCTTGAGGCGGAGTTTCGCTCTTGTTGCCCAGGCTGGAGTGCAGTGGCAGGGCCTCCGCTCCCCGCGGCCTCTGCCTCCTGGGTTTGGGTGGTTCTCTTGCCTCAGCCTCTTGACTGGCTGAGATTGCAGGCGTGAGCCACCATGCCCGGTTTTTTATTTTTTATTGGTAGAGGCTGGGATCCTCCACGTTGGTCGGGCTGTTGGTCTCCACCTCCTCCCCTCGGGTGATCCACCGGCCTTGGCCTTCGGGGGTGCTGGTATTGCAGGCATGAGTCACTGAGTCTGGCCCCAAACCCGGTTTCAACGGAAAAACAAAAACCACAATGATGAGCAGAGCGTGGTGGGCCCGGGGGGTAGTCCCAGCTACTGTGAAGGCTGATGGAGGAGGATTGCTTGAGACCGGGGTGGAGGTGGCAGTGAGCCACGATGGCGCTGCTGCAGTCCAGACTGGGAAACAGAGAGGGACTGTATCTCAGGAAAAGGGAAAGGAAAAAAAAAGGAAAAGTAAATAAAACTGCTAAATCAAGGAACAGCTTGACAGTATGTTATTGAGAGAAACAGAGGCAAAGATTAGCAGACACCAATGTTCACTTAGTGGGAACTGCAGGTGTTCCCTGGACTGGAGGCTGCTACTTTTCCAAAAGAAATCTGTTATTGACCAAAAAAAAAAAGTAATTTTGTTACAATATACAAACAACTGAACTTTATATAGCCAGGACCCTCTTCTAGCACTGCTCTAAGCCTTTTCCTGCTCTGAAATAGCTACTATTGTTACCGCCATTGTAGAGAAAACAGATGCCAGAGGCGGTTGTGGAAGGACCGCGGAAAGGAACTATGAAATTGACTTGTTGTAAGTTTCTGACAGAAAGTTTCTTCCTGCTCTGCTCCTTACATTGCCACATTTTAGTTAACATCTCTCTTAAAATACTGGTCCTTTCTACATTTGGAGGGACTCCTCTTGCAGTTTCAAGTTTTTTCCTTGCATGAGGCATTTGGTCATAAGATCACCTGCATTTTCTGTCAGTTTAAGACATTGTTCAGTTAGGAATGTAAATATGAGCAAACAGGTATCTGATTGAAATTGATAGCCTAGAAAAAATCACTTATGAGTAAGTCAAGAACATGTGAACTCTAGATTTATGGCTATTTCCCGAATGTATTACTTTTTTGGTATTTAATGGCATTGCGAATATATTTATTTTTAAAAATTATTTGTCTTCTACAGATACATACACGGTAATTAAAAAATGATATGATGGGCCGGGCGCGGTGGCTCATGCCTGTAATCCCAGCACTTTGGGAGGCTGAGACGGGCAGATCACGAGATCAGGATATCGAGACCATCCTGGCTAACACGGTGAAACCCCATCTCTACTAAAAATACAAAAAACTAGCTGGGCGAGGTGGCGGCACCTGTAGTCCCAGCTACTCGGGAGGCTGAGGCAGGAGAATGGCGGGAACCCGGGAGGCGGAGCTTGCAGTGAGCTGAGATCCGGCCACTGCACTCCAGACTGGGCCACAGAGCAAGACTCCGTCTCAAAAAAAAAAAAAAAAAAAAAAAAAAAGATATGATCTTTATAGGTTTTACTTCAAAATAATTCAGAGGAAGAAGGAGTGTATATAAATGAAGTGGGAATATAAACGAAACAAAGCTGGCTGTGGCCAGGTGCAGTGGCTCACCTCTGTAATCCCAGCACTTTTTGGGAGGCCAGGGCAGGCAGATGACCTGTGGTCAGGAGTCTGAGACCAGGCTGGCCAATGTGGTGAAACCCCATCTTTAGTAAAAATACAAAAATTATCTGGATGTGGTGCTGGGCACCTGTAATCCCAGCTACTTAGGAGGCTGAGGCAGGAGGACTGCTTGAACCCGGGAGGCAGAAGTTGCAGTGAGCCAAGATCATGCCACTGCACTCAAGCCTGGGCAAACACAGCAAAACCCCACCTTTAAAAAATAGACGAAAAGCTGGCCATGCCATGAATGAAAAATTGTTGATGATGTATATATGTAGGGCAATATTAATTATCTCAACTTTTTTTAGGTTTGAAACTTTTTATTGAACACATGCACACATACCTTGATAACAGGGGCTACTTCCCCATTATTCTCATAGTAGCCTTCTGATTTTCACTTCATCTTCATTCTTAGAGAGTCTGGATTTTTCTTTTATGGCAAGTTCAAGTATATCTTGGCAAGGACTATCCAGCATGTCTATTTTATGAGAGAGGGTTTGCAGAGCACCTACTCAGCCATATTATCAGAAACAGAAATATTTTCCAGATTGTGTTCCTGTCCTGTTTTAGATTTTTTAAGTTCCAAGAATTGTCACCTTCTACCGGACACTCTGATGTTGGAAGACAAAGCATATTTTGTAAGTGGCATGATTTCTGGGCTCAAATTTAGAACAGAGCCACAGCTTTCAACAACCCCAAAATAACTTATTGTGACTCACCAAATTAAGAAAGATGGAGATTATTAAAAAAAGAAAACCTTAATTTACTATGGGACCTCTAAGTGTCTCGGCTGAAAATTGTAAAGATAGAAAGGTAAATCAAAAGATATAGAGACTGTAATCATGCACTTAATGAAGCGCTAAGTCAAAATATTTTTGGCATATGTTAAAGTTTAATTTTATCACTTTTTTTTTTTTACAGGAACTATAGCTATTTGCAAGTACATATAAAACTACAATGTTACATATAAACTATGAATTAAGAACTTTTTAAGAAATGAGACTAATCTAGCAAGTTTATTTAAACGTTTAACTTAAGAGAATAATTAAGGATGTCCATACGAAAGGATTTAGCCGTGACATGAGAATGTTCACCCTGGCAAATCAATGGAAATTATTAAACGTGCAAAAGTTAACTGTTGGAATAAATTGTAATACCTTCATATGATCGTATATCATAACCTTTTAAAATGGTATTAAAGAGTTGCATAAATTGACTTAAACACATATTCGTAACACATCACTGAATAGGAGAAATACAGGCCAGCAAAGAACATAGAGTTGGTCCACTTTCTACAAAACAAAGACTAATAGCACGACAGCAGGGAAGGGGGAATGTGTCAACGTATACTTGTGTACATGTGTATACATATGCGTAGCAAGTAGGAACTTGAAAGGATAGATATCAAATTGTTTACACAGATTACCTCAGAGAGGTACATAACTTTGGCCTGTGGTGTTGTGTATTCCACATATTCTGAATTTTCTTCTGTTATTTAAATAGAGATGGGTTCTTAACCGGGAGCAGTGGCTCACACATGTAATCCCAGCACTTTGGGAGGCTGAGGAGGGCGCATTGCTTGAGGCCAGGAGTTGGAGACCAATCTGGCCAACATGGCAAAACTCTGTCTCTACTAAATATTCAAAAATTAGCCAGGTGCAGTGGCTCATACCTGTAACCCGGGAGGCTACAGGCATGAGAATTGCTTGAACCAGGAGGCGGAGGTTGCAGTGAGCTGAGATTGCACCACTGCACTCCAGTCTGGGAACAAGACCAAGACTCTCTCAACAACAACAACAACAACAACAAAACAACAAAACAGAAATAAAGAGAAAACCTTATGGACCAGAGCAATGTCTCATGCCTGTAATCCCAGTGCTTTGGGAGGTCAAGATGGGAGAATCGCTTCAGGCCAGGAGTTCAAGACCAGCATGAGCAACATAGCAAGACCTTTTCTCTACAAAAAAATTTAAAAAACTAGCCAGGCATAGTAGTGCATGCTTATACTCCCAGCTACCTGGGAGGCTGAGGTGGGAGGATCACTTGAGCATGAGAGGTGGAAGTTGCAGTGAGCTGCGATCACGCCACCAGGGAGTCACAACCCCATCCACGCCTCCTTCCTCTGTCCTATGCTAGCAATAAATAAGTTTCCCAGCCACAAATAATTATTAGAACCTCCTCCCCATGTGCCAGCTCCAACCTCCGCTACGTCCGATACAGGGGCGGCCCTACCCTCTGAGATCTACAAAATGTTACACAGACACAGTATGTACACCAGGGAAGGGGGCCACGCCCGCAGCCCGTGCCCTCGCCTGGTCCACAGTTAGCCCCACTGTCCTGCCTCAGCTACCTCTCTGAATAAGAAGCTGGGAGCCCTGCTGAGGGAAAAGTTGCTATGGTGAGAGAAAGGAGGCCATCAGGCCTCCTCCAAACAAACCAACCCCACCAGCCTCTGGCTCTTAAATAACAATCATCGTCATCCGAAAATTTAAGGACTCAGCCCTGGTCAAGGTGGCAAAGGGTCTGTTTGTCTTTCCCCATTGACAGAGGTCTTGTCTTGCTACCCTGATTGTAAAGGGGTGACTGGGAAGGGGTGGCAGGGACACGGTGGCTGTGGAGACTCCAGCCCCGCTTCTCCAGGCTTTGCTGACAGGAACCTGCTTTTCATTTTTATTTTTATCCCATGACTTTTATAAAAAATCCTGTTACTTCTTTTTCATAACTTGTTTTGGTAATTTTTCATAAAACTTTTTTCTACTTTTTTGGCAGAAGTTTTTTTTGTCACAACTTTTTTACATTTTTTAATCCCATAACTTTCACCCCATAATTTCTTTTAATCCTGTAACTTTCTTATTTTGTTCTTTTAATAAACACTTGCATAGTTATATTGCAGTTTTGTAAAAATGAAACCGATTATCTCATGTCAAGCATGCCCAGCATTTGCACACTATCAATACCTTTAATACTACAGTTTTCAAGACACACAAAATTTTAAGGCAAAAACAGCACTTTGCAACAATTTAAGAATTTATTACATTACAGTAGCATCACACCAGCAGTCCATAATGCCACTTTAGGCAAAAGTCTTTCAGTATTTCCATTATACATTCTGTTTACAAGAATTCATAAATTGGTAAAATTCATTCTAAGAAAACTTGGTAAATAAAGCTTTGGACTGGAATTGGCATTTCTTTTTCTACTTTTCCTTGCCACTGTTTCTTTTAAACTACAGTATTCATATTTTAAAATGTTTTAACTTATTTCAGAACATTAAGATAGCAGTTGTATTTTTTAATAGTTATATTATTTTTAAATGACTAAGATAAAGTTTTAGAGAAATTATATTATAGGTAGGGCTGGTTTATGTTTTCAAATTTTCTAAAAATCAGCTTTGGTTTTAGAGCTGATTTTTTTTTTTCATTTCTGGAAAACCTATCAGGTTTAATCAAATACTTTAAAATGATTATTATATATTGCAATCTTTAAATAGGTGTTTTGATTCTTCCTACAGAAATTCAGATTTATTCAGTTGAACTCACATTTTAAAATTCTATGTTTCTGATGAACTCTAACCTTCCAATGTTGCCCTCTAAGCAAATTGAAAGCTGCCCTAGGCCGGGCGCGGTGGCTCAAGCCTGTAATCCCAGCACTTTGGGAGGCCGAGACGGGCGGATCACTAGGTCAGGAGATCGAGACCATCCTGGCTAACATGGTGAAACCCCGCCTCTACTAAAAAATACAAAAAACTAGCCGGGCAAGGTGGCGGGCGCCTGTAGTCCCAGCTACTTGGGAGGCTGAGGCAGGAGAATGGCGTGAACCCGGGAGGCGGAGCTTGCAGTGAGCTGAGATCCGGCCACTGCACTCTAGCCTGGGCGACAGAGCGAGACTCCGTCTCAAAAAAAAAAAAAGCTGCCCTATACTGAATGAGGAAGAGCACAAATACTTGGCTGAATGAGGTATCGCAAAAGACTGCGTGCACTTTGAAGACTTAAGTTACTGTCATACAATTTCCATTCTTTTTAGCTTTTTCTTAAATATATGACAAATACCTACACAAAGAGTGGAATTTCAGTTAATCTAGTAAATTTATTTTCCAGACTGACATTCAGCTTAAATATGCCAGTGTGTGATTAATCCATAGGCAGCTGAAGAACACAGTATTGTCAGATTGGTCACAGATGCTAGCAACTGTCTTTAAACTGAACTCAGAGAATGCAAAAGCGGCAAGTTCAGAGAATAAAAGGCAGGAACAGGACTATGAGTCCATTTTAACCCCATGGGCCAGAAACCAGACCCTATTAATTAGCCACATTATTGGGTCTAACATTTTTTCTTTATCATTCTGCACCTGGGTTTATCTAATGTATTGATACATTCATACAATTCGGAAGAGTCAGTTGAAGTCACAAGGACCCAATATTTGCGCTCTTTCAGTGAATGCAGGCAAATCTGTTATTCCATCGGTAAAATCCTATTGTTGCTCTCCTGTTAGAATATCATATTTATAAAAGTGTCATGAGGATGCCAAATGCTAAAAATGGAGATGGTCTAGTAACTAGAAATCCCCACCCCAGGGAGCACACGTACATATCTCCCCACATCCTAACACTGTGATGTGTTTTGAACACAGACATTAGAACCTCATGAAGTTTTAACTGTTGATTCTTTGCCAAGCATCATCAAGCTATGATTTAGGGAATATGTGACTGAAATTCATTCATTCCTCATGCATAGGCACAATCACATAAATATTGCACAAAATATGTCCCTAACTGAAACCGAGAGGTACAAAAACATATTTCACTCTTCGTAAAGAAGTTTGTGAGGAAATATACCTGTGATTGTACAGACACGTTTCCTGATAATACATTGACATTCACAAACAGTAGATTGCACTGCAGTTTGTAAACATTTTAAGTTGCATAAACTTCTCCTTGATTTTCAAAGCTAGTATAATACTGTCTACTAAAACTCCTTTTTGTTTCAACTAAGTACTCTCACATATATTAGTTTATAATAATGTTTGTTATTAATTTTTAAAGTGTTTTCCATTCAAGGAAAAGAAGTAAATTCCTATGTCAGAGTAACCAAGGTGTTTGAAGAATAGGTATTAGCCAGAGAGGTCTAGATGGTAAAATCAATCTTCAAGCCTCAAAGAAGCTCTGTGAACAGACAGGAATGCCAGGTGTCACACAGCTTTCCTTTAATTCATTCTTGACTAGAGCCTGTATGCCTGTTCCAGGGACATTTAAACTCGTAAAGGATTTCTTATGATCTTTACTACATACATTAAGAAGAATGCCAGCCAGCACCCTTTTGTGTACTGGGACATGTAGTCATGTGATTAAAACAGGTAACATGAACTCTGATTTTCAAATGTATTACAGATACAAATTCTCTAAGCCAGGAAAGGTTTTCCACATCCACAGTCAATCATGGGAGCCTTTCATTCCTCAGAAATAATCCCTTTTTAGGTCATCAGAAGAGTACAACTGCTGCAGCTCCTGATGCAGTATCTTCATGAGCCCAGAGCACACACGAATCCTAAGGAAACTGCCATAGTACAGCGCTCATTCTTGGCGCCGGAACAAATGAAACACACTGTATCCCGCACATTCCTGCCGGAGCAGGCCACTGTCCTCTTCTGTGAGATTTAAAAAGCTCCCCCAAAACGTTATTACTCCCATCACCAGTACACAGAAAATGGGGGAAAGGCTGTTTCCAGTTCTCAGACTTTAAACAACTCTAATGTCAGTACTCACTGATTTGTTTTGTGCGACCACCACAGCAGGCGCCAGAGAAAAGGCAAGTAGGCAAAGTAAAAAGAAACTTTATTAGCTAGACAACGTGAAAGAAGAAAGGGCGAAGTTCACCGGTCTCCAGCAGTGGAGGCCAAGGAAGTCGCTCTGGCGTTCTGGGGAGAAGTTCCTGAGTCCGCATACGAGGAGGCGAGGAGGAAGTTCGCGCTGCCTGTCTGCCTGGAGCGGCTTTATGTCTTGGGCCTGGGAGTGGGCGGGCAGTAGGCCGGACATGGGCGGGTCGGGCCCTGTGGTAGGCGCGGCCAGGTAGGTTTCGGTTTCCTTGGTCGGACATCAGGTTGCACCTGCGCAGTTGACCTGTGTCTTTCCCAGGCTCAGGAAAGTTGGTGATGAAGAACCAGGAAATACGCCATCTTAGTCCCTTTTGTTCTTTGTTTCCCTCCTCCCTCCATCCAGACACTCACGGTGGCATATTACAAAGTAATCAACAGTGACACTTGGAGGTAAACCACATATTGAGCTAATGAAGAGCTCACTGTGATTAAGATTACATCAAACAATAGCAGAACATAAGCAAATTTTCTCTGAATTCTGTAATGAACATAGATGCTGCAATAACATTGAAAAAGCAAGGCAGCCTATTCCAAACCAGCGAGAACAGTTTTGTGCAAACAGTGGGTCTTTGTGTGTTTGAACTCCCACCACGTAACGGCAAACTCAATATACATGCTAATGACCTACAATTATGAAATTAAAACAGAAAAATGCTAAAGGATGCCAGAGTGAACCTCAGTGAAAGGCACAGAGACCCACTTTTTTAACTTTTTACAAATAAACTATAAATTAGAAACACAAATAATCATTCAAATGAAGGAAATGAATTGTGTAGGAGATTAACCCCGTAACTTTCTTTTTTAAAAAGGTCTTGAGCAGCTCTTTGATGATGGTGATGTTTATCTCCTCCTTCTCGGCAGCCAAGCCCAGCAACAGAACGGCACAGAGCGGCTGCTGCCCAAGCCTGGGTGCTCCTGGTGCTCCTGCGTGATGGTCTGTGCAGCAGGGTTGTTGTGGGGAGACCCCTCCGTGGCCTCGTGAGCTGGCTCCTGGCTGTCGGTGAGGCTCATGTCACAAAGATCTTTGGAGAGAGGGAGTTGGGAGTTTGGAGACAGTGAATGGGGGATCTGAGCACAGTGCAAGCCCCGCCCGTCCCCCCCCCGCACCCCGCTCCTGCCTGCCCGCCCCGCCTGAGGGCGCTACTCACCACCATGCTTGTGGGCATCCCCAGTCTCCTGGGGGGCTGGGGCTCCTGGACCGGGCTCCTCAACAGGGTTCTGGGAAGAGGTCAGGAGTTTGCTGTGCTCGTTGTTCTGGTCAGCATCAGCCGCAACACCATCTCCTGCAGGGCCAGCAGCTTCACCTGGAGGGAGGGGTGCTCAGCAGTCACACCGCTGCCGGCGCCCTTCACGCCCACCCCACCCCACCCCCGCAGAGATGTTGCACACGCTACCTTCATCTCCTCCCTGTCCTGGGCCAGCCTGATGATGTCCTCCCCGTGCTGCATCTTTGACACTGCCTCCTGGCTCATTTATAAGGTGACGAATTTTCCTGCAGGAGGACAGGACTCAGACGCTGGGGCCCCTCTGAGGGCCCTGCAGCTCCCCCTGCCGTGCCCTGACCTCCCACTCACTGATGGCATCTCTCCCTCCAGTAGTGGATGAACTGAACTTCTAGTTTCTCCACACGCTCCCTCAGGTCTGCCTGCTCCTCCAGGAGGTCCATAAGGCCGCTCTGGAGCCAAAATAATGGGGTCACATCTCGGCAGTGACCTGCCCCACCCCTGCCCTTCTTGGCCCATGCCAGCACTCACTCACCTCCAGCTTCTCCATGACTTCCCGCAGGCCCCGCTGGGGCTCCCCGATCACAGACTCGCCCCCAGTCCCTGGGGCTGGGACCACAGAGGAAGGTGGTAAAATGGGTGCGGGGGGAGTCAGGCTCACCATGGCCTCCCAGCTCTCCTGGTCCTCTGGGACGCTCGGCATGGGCCGAGGTCCCTCCTCCTCCTCACTGTCCAGATGTTGTCCTCCATCTCCTGTGGGGAGTGGCCAGAGGGCTCCTCAGACAACCCAATAAGGGAGGTACTGTGGGCCCAACTCTGCCTCCACCCTCACTGGGTAACCCTGAGCCAGCCCCTCCCCAGAGAGGAATGAGCTGCTGTTCTTTATTTTTATTTTTAAGACCCAAGATCTTGCTATACTGCCCAGGCACAGTCCCACTACCAGTCATTGTGGGAGTTCTGACCTGCTCCGTTTCTGACCTGGGCCAGTTCAGCCATCCTTAGGCAACTTGGTGGCCCCACCGCTCCCAGGAGGTCGCCATATTGATGCCGAACTTAGTGCAGGCACCCGGTCAGCATAATGACCAGCTGTTCTAAAGGTCTCTTCCAACTCCTCAATCCTATGCTGCTAACAGTCCCCCCTTCCTCCTGGGGCTCTCTCCTCTTCCTCTGAGTGGTCTCCCATACCTTCCCCAGGGAGAGCCATGAGGCTCAGTTGGTCCTGCAGCTGCTGATTCTGCTGCCTGGCAGCTTCCAGGTGCTCCTAAGGGGCCAGAAAAGAGTAAGGCGGCACGGAGTTTGCCAGGTCGTCCCCCTCATGGCCCCGTCCTCAGCAGGTCCCTCCCCTGGGTCTCCTAAAACTTTTGGTGGGCCATCTCGGCCACCGCTTTGCCCCAAGCTTCCTGCTGCTGCAGCTGGTTCATTAGCTGGGTCTGCTGCAGTAACTGCCTGTGCAGCGCCTCCTTCTCAGAGGTCAACTGCTGATAGGCGGCCACCTGCTGCTGATAGGTGGCCACGGACTGCTGCAGGTGACCCAGGTAATGGTCTGGCTGCTGCTGCAGACTCTGAGCCTTTTGGCTCTTCAGCTCCACCTGCAGGAAGACCCTGGGTGTGAGGGCACGTGGCTGCTGGCTTCCAGATTCTGGACTCATCAATAAGGTAGTGAGGGCACTGGGGCTCTGTTGTCTTCCCAGGCCCCTGGCCCCTTGCTCCAGGCCTAAGTGACTGCCTCCCTTTCCTAGAACACCATGCCTCCTTCCTCAGCCTCAAATCTCATACCCTCCTTCACCATTTGAACTGTAGGCCACAGACTGGTGGAAAAGCAGTGGGAGCCAGCCGCCATCTGCTAAGCGTGTTAGAGGCCTAGTGCTTTCCATGTATTATCTCATTTAATCCTCAGCACCTCTGTAAGGAAAATGCGAACTTCCTTTTGAAGTTAAAGAAACAGAGACTTAGAGATGCAAAGTACTTGAATCGTGACCAGTGGAACTGAGGCTGGAATCCGGTTTTAATCTAAGGAGCCTTTTTGTTTTGTTTTGAGACAGAGTGTCACTCTGTGGCCCAGGCTGGAGTGCAGTGGTGCAATCTCAGCTCACTGCAACCTCCACCTCCTGAGCTCAAGTGATTCTCGGGCCTCAGCCTCCTGAGTAGGTGGGATTACAGGCATGAGCCACCATGCCAGGCTACTTTTTTTTTTTTTTTTTTTTGTAATTTTAGTAGAGATGAGGTTTTACAATGTTGGCCAGGCTGATCTTGAACTCCGACCTCAAGTAATTCTCCTGCCTCAGCCTCCCAAAGTGCTGGGATTATAGGCGTGAGCCACCGTGCCTGGCATAAGGAGCCTCTTATCCCACTGCCTCTTCCCCTATGATTGGGGGGCTCTATGCCTCTAGCTGGGATGATGATGTCCAGACCTGGGAGGAGCCCAAGGCTACCCACCTCTAAAAGTCAGAGGGCAGGAAGCAAGAAACAGTCTCAGGACTGCCCTGGAGGGTGGTGGAGTCACCTCCCCCAGGCTGGAGCTGCTTCTGGCCTGGCACCTCCCATCCCCAGAGGCTGGTGCCCGCCTCCCAGGCCTTCTTGGATGGGGTGGAGGTTACCGTCTCCTTTACCTCACCCAGCTTTCCCTGTAGCTCCTCTATTTGCTGCTCCAAGTGCAGTGCGCTCTTGTTCTCGTTGTTCTGGACAGAGAGAAGCAATCAGCAGCCACCCACTGAAACTGGAGACCCCAGAACTTGGTGTCTGCCTCCCACGGCACGGGGAAGGGTGGAGGCAGGTTAGAAAAATCATCCCCTCTGTCCCACAGCCACCAGAGCAGGGCTCTGGCTCACAGGTGCCTTTAGAAGTAACATTTCACATGAGGGCTATGTTGCCCCATTTCACAGGTGGGGAAACAAAGGCCTGGAGGGCTAGGGAGGAGGATAGGCTCTGCAGGTGGGGCAATGCACCAGCTCCTTGACGCCGCTCTGTGGCTCGGGCAGCTGCTGAAGCCTCTCCTCCTGCTCCCGAAGCCTCTCCTTTAGTGTCTGGTTCAGGAGACTTACGTGTTGATGGTTTTCCACGTGGGCCTGGAGCTCTGCTGACACCCTCTCTAGTTCCTTCCTCAGGTGCTGCAGCTCCTCCTCAGCGGGCACAGCTGGGGGGTCCAGGGACAGGGGTTTAGCTGAGAAAGGAAGTAGACAATAAGGGCCTCTGGATTCTCCAAAACCAAAAAAAAACAACAAAATCCCTCCTCTTGGTGCACAGCTCCTCTCAGCCTCCCCAAACTTGGCCTCACTGCTAATGATTCCTCCCACCCGGATGGTAGCCAATCTTCCAACCACTTTCAGATGGAGAGCACTGTGGGTGGCTGACAATGGGCCCTCTGTGCTGATGGGGACACTGAGGCTCACACAGATGACAAGACTTGCCGTCTCCTGGCACAGACCTCTTTCCCTCTGCCTCAAAGCCCTTCCATCCACCCACCTCCCTGGGGCATTCTAAGCCCCCCACAGCCCTCTGATGCCAGGCCTGCTCCCAGGTCACACCAGCCCCATCTTACCCATCCGGTTCTTGAGTTTGGACAAGCTCCTCTCCAGCTTCTCCACCCGACGCATGTCATCCTTCTTCTCCTTCTTCAAGGTGTAAACCTGCCCAAAGCACAGGGGGAAAGGGCCCTGAAGAGAGGGGCTGGTGGCTGCCATCTCCCTCTCTGCCCCCACCTCCACAAAGCCCAGACCCATGACCACCTCTGGCTGTATATTACAGATGCCCATTTTACAGATGCCCAGAAAGATTCCGTGACCTGTCTAAGGTCAGGGGGCTGAAGGATCAGATCTCACCTCCTGTGACATTTTCTTCATCCTCTGCTGCCACCGGGCCCTCTCTCCTTTTAGATGTTGAACATATTCATCTCTCTCTAGATGGGCTTCTTTTAGCGACTCCTTCAACTGCAAGAATGGGCACAGAAGTTAGGAAGGGCTGTCACTGGTCCTCACCTGCTCCTGGCCACTTGGGGTCATCTTGCTTCCCTCCCTCCCTCTGCAAAACCCCACCTGTGTCAGCTGTGCTTTCAGAAGTGCCTGCTCCCGTGTGGACCACTCTAACTTCCACTCCATACGTGCTTTCCTGTGGCTCGAGGACTGGATGGTGAAGAGTGAGAAGTTTCAATCTGGGGAGCCTGGGCCATTCCACACAGTGCCCCTTAAAAGAGCTAGGGCTAGACTCAGTATACAACTCAGTCAGTAAACATCGAGGCATTTCCAAGCCCATGGTCTGGTTTTTAAAAGAACTCAGTAAAGTTGGAAGGGACAGGGAAAGAGATCGAATTTATAGCTGGCTAACAGAGGCCCAGAGAGATCACATAATATTGCTCTTGTTATTACTGTTATTACTACCACTGTCTGAACCTTTATGGAGTGTTTCACCAGGCACCATGCTAGCAATTCCCTTTAATCCTCACAACCACCAAAGGAGACAGTTACTACGATTCCCTCTATTGCGTAGATGAAAAAACATGGAGTATTTGAGGTTAAATGCTTGCCTAACATCACTTAGGCAGAGCTGGGATTTGAACACCCAGGTCTATCCGATTCTCTAAGCCCATTTTCTTGCTGGGGTTGAAAGCACAGATAGGAAGGGGAAAATTAATCTTTTGTTCAGTTTTTGACACGATGATACCTTTGCATAGTCCAAAACTCAGAAGGTACAGAAGGGAAGTATCTCCCAGCCACCTTGTTGCTCTCTCCCGAGTTTTTTTGAACTGTTGCAGACATGTTTTATGTATACTATCATAATATGTGCACACACACACACACGTTTCCTCTCTACAGAAATGGTATCATACTAAAGGTACTCTTCTGTACCTTCACAGAACAAGTACCCAATACCCCACCTAGGACTTGGCCAAGACCCCAGCCAGGTAAGGGCAGGGCAGGTACTTGGCCTCCAAGCTCTGCATCCAGTGTTCAGCCCCCACCGCGCCCCCCAACTCACCCACAGCAGCTGACTCAGCCCCAGGCTGCCTCTAACAACCACATACAAAAACAGCAAGAAATGGCCATGCTGCCTCCTGGGCAGGACACTCCATCCTGCAGAAGGGACCTAGGGGCTCACTCCTCCATCTGCGAAGCCGGGCTTCCAGGGGACGGGGCAGGTTGTTGGACTCACTGGGTTCGCCTTTTTCTTCTGTGTGGCGGTGACAGCAGAGAGAACCTGCTCCAACTCTCCTTTACGCTGCAATGAACATTGCAGGCGGTCGGCCAGATCCTTGGACTCCTCTGTAATGAGAGAGTTGAGATGGGGCCCAAAGGACTCCCCCTAAAGACCTGTCAAAGTGCCAGGCTGAAGGATGACAGGGCGCCCAGATTCCCACCTTCAAAGTATCTGAGCGAACGTTTCGCGTGAAACAGGTCCGTACTTAGTTTCCCTTTCTGTACGTTCAATGTCTGGATTTGAACCTTTGGGAGAAAAGCCAAGCAAGTGCTGGAAGAGAAGGAAAGAACCATTCCCCGGAGGACAGGAGAAAACTTCACACCCTCCACTCACCTGTAGCTCCCTTTCGGCTTTCTGTTTCTCATTGTTTGCCTTCTTTTCCTATAGGAAGAGGAAGACAGAGCTCTTACCAGGGGGAGGCAGAGGTGGCACAGCAAGAGACATGCCCCCAGAAAGCCACCAATGCCCCAGGACAGGCCCACCCATGGGACCAGGTTATCAGGGACCCTGTGGGGATGGGGTGGAATCTGAGGGGTGAGCCTTCTTCCCCAGGCTGGGAGTGGGCGAGATGAGACAGGGGCCTCTACATCTGAGTGCCCCCCAAACCCAGCCGTCATGTCGCGAGGAAAAAAAGAAATCACATTACTTCTTCCAGCTGATGTTCCACTTGTTTCTTCTGTTGTTTCTGTGGGGAGAGTCAAATTAAGGTGATGGAAGGTGGCTCCTCAACTCTATTCCCCAGGCCAGGAAGCGGTAGGCAGGGGCCAGGAATGGATTTTAAAGGCAAAGTTCTCAGACCCAATGGGAACACGAACTGGTAAACCCTCCTCAAGCGCCCAAGGACAGAGGATTCCGGTCTTTGTTGGTTTTCACCCACAGCCACAGAACTCAAAGTCTGAATGTGGAATCTCTTGAGAGGACAGGAACACAATCCTCTAGAGATGGAGTTTGAGAAAGGCCCCCCCTTCCGCCTGCTTGTGATTTAGAAAAGTGCGTTCATTCCATAAACATTTACTGAGCACGAACGGGCCAGGTACGGTTCTTCACAGCAGATATAGGATGGAAAAGGACAGTCAGGAGCCCTTGGCCCTGAGGTTCCCATTCTAGGTGGCCTTTAAATCTCAGACTCTCAGAGCTAACAGACACCTTTGATACTCACTACCTTCTCTGGAAACACGAGTCCAGAAAGGAGAGGCGGCTTGTCCAGAATCAAAGAGCAAATTAGGGTCTGAGCCACAGCAGAAATACGGGGCCCCTGACAACCAGTCAGGCTCTCACTCCCCCGAGAGGCAACCACCCCAGGGCGTGTGTAGCAAGGACTCGAGCAGGGGTGTGTGGAGAGGAGATAGTCGGCAAAGAGGGCAGCAAAAGAACAGTCATGCTGCGTGCTCTGGGGTCCCTCCAGGTGAGACCTGAGCACCCCAGCTCCCTATTTGTCCTTGGCACCAGGTCCGCCAGCCCCTTTCTTCAGGGCCCCAAGGGGAAACTGGAGCCCAGGATTGGCAGTGTGGAATCAGGAGACCCCACAGGACTCTTACCAAGGATTTGATGGTGTTCTTCAGTTGACTGATTTTGACGGACCTCGAGTCCAGAGCTGCTGCTAGTTCTTGGCACGGGCTCTGAGGCACATGCAGAGAGGAGGAGGTGGAGGAGGAGTCAGGGGAGAGGTAGAGAGAACAATCATTAGGGCTGGGGTGTGTGTGGGCTGTCTCAGCTGGCAGAGGGGCACCCAGTCCCCGCTGTAGGAAGAGGTTGGAGGATTGGCCTGCAGGGTCACTGCACCTCTGCCCAGAGCCTCTTACCTCCAGTTCCTTCAGGGGAGCAAATGATATAGGGCTGTCTCCGAGGATACCCGTTGCTGACTACAAGAGATGAGAGTGCACCTGGAGATGTTCTGTCCCCCTCAGTGTCAGAGCCCTCTGACTTCCTTTCTTCCCCATCAACTGGCAACATTTTCTTTTCTGCCTATCTTGGACCCTTTGTCCCATAACTCCTTTGTGCCAACTTCTCTCATGCTTTTTATCTCCCCACCATCCCACCCTGGGGCCCTTTCAGTGAATCCTGATGACAAGTGGCTGTTCTCATTGTCCTGGCTTCCCCTTGAGACTGGGGATGAGGAAAATCGAGCAGTAATGACCATATCCTGGGTGTCCTGGGTGTTTACTGCAGGCCATGTACTAGGGATTAGCATAAAAACAACAGTAACAAATCTCATTTAAACTTCACAAATGGAAGTCAAACAATAATACCACCTCTATTATACAGATGTGCAAAGAGAGGCCCAAAGAGCTCAAGCAACTTGCCCCAAATCATATCCCTAACAGATGGAGAGGCAGGATTCAAACCCAGAATTCTGAACCAGTACCCAACAGTCTATCCACAATCTTAACTATTACCCTCTACTGCCCCTTGTGCCCCTTGTCCCCAGGAGCGTGGTCAGCCAAGACTCACATCCCCAGGTGAGTGACAACCACCAGAAGTGGCTGTCTCAGGGACACTGCCATTTGTTTTCCCGTTCTTCTTCGCTCCTGCTGGACCACCAGGGCTGTTTCTCTGCCAGTATTCTTTTAACTGTGGGAAAGAAGAGCAGTAATACTCATGGGAACCATCAGCCCCTACAGCCACATCCTCCTTACAGTTTTTACAAAATACTCTATACACCATCTGATTTAATGACACCAACAACTGTACAAGGTGTTGTCACAATCATTTAGTGACTGAGAGGGATTGATATGGATAGGGAAAAAAAAAAGAAGAAGAAAAGAAAAAGGCGATACTGGAACTTTAAAACTCAGTCTTCTGACTCCAAGCTCTGGGGTTTTGCCAAGGATCAGCAGCTGCCAGGGACCAAAACCAGAGGCAGAGGTAGAAAACTAAACATTAAGTAGGCAGGAACTGGTTGCCATGTGGTTTAGTCATACATCCTCACACATCTGTTAGTGTGAAGAAGTGCACCAGTACCTCTCAAACTTTTTTTTTTTTTTTTTTTTGAGATGGAGTCTCGCTCTGTCACCCAGGCTGTAGTGCAGTGGCCGGATCTCAGCTCACTGCAAGCTCCGCCTCCCGGGTTTACGCCATTCTCCTGCCTCCCTAGTAGCTGGGACTACAGCAGGCGCCCGCCACCTCGCCCGGCTAGTTTTTTGTATTTCTTAGTAGAGACGGGGTTTCACCGTGTTAGCCAGGATGGTCTCGATCTCCTGACCTCGTGATCCGCCCGTCTCGGCCTCCCAAAGTGCAAGGATTACAGGCTTGAGCCCCCGTGCCTGGCCACCTCTCAAACTTTTATATCAATGTGTCCTCATGGCAGAAGGCAGCCTTTCTGTTAAATCGGGGAATTTATCAGAAAGAGGACAACCCAAACCTCATTTCAGAGAGAAGTCTGGTATACTCTTAGAAACCTATGTGACTGTCATCCCTAAGTACATTAATGTCTTTTCTCTTGATCTCAAGAGAATCAAGGGAACCTGATGCTTCAGAAAGATGTCCCATATTTATCCTGTGGCACTCAAAGTACTGCAGGATGAGGTAATATGAGGAAGATTCAAGCTGTCAAGTTCAGTTTCCCGAGATCTATTCCTCAGAAGATGAGCAAATCTCACTTCAGAGACCACTGACTGAAGGGCAGTCTGGTCCCAGAACCATGGAGAAATAGAATATGAGGTGGAGAACTCAGAAAAAATTGTTAAAATCTCTCTGGAAAGTAGAAAGCTGGGAGAAAACCAAAACAAAACCAATTCTCCCATTGCCACCCAGAGATACTGTCAATGTTTTGCGCTCACGGGGGAAGTGTAGGCTTTTCCCACTGTCAATGTCGATGTTAAGGGAGTGAGGCAGCCTGGAACCTCTTCCTCCTAGGTCCCATAGTCTCCATTCCCCTTGCAGCTGGAAATTTGCGCTATGACCAGAGGAACCAGAAATGGGGTGAGAATGCTTAGGGGACTGGGTCATAAGATCAAAGGCCGGTCTTCCAGTAATGACAGTTTCTAGGTGGATTGTGACATCACCACATTCTACTCCTCCAGGTCGGGGGGAGGGACCACATCAGTAGTGTGTCCGAGTCACTGCTCCACAATGGAGGAGGGAAACACAGGGTTGGGACCCAGGTCCTTAGAGACGCCAGTGCAAAGAGCCCAGGGAGGGTGACCTTGAGGTAGCAGGAGTGGAGGGCAGAGTCTGCAGCAGGAAGCCCCAGGAGTCACCAGCGTCCCAAAGTCCCGTAGTCCCAAAGTCACCCAGGGATGACTGGCAAGGGTGGGGCCTGGGGCTGGGGGACCCAGGTTCTTGGACACGGGAGCCCAAAGAGCCAAGGGAGGTCAAGCTTGGGGCAGCAGGAGATGAGGGCCCATTAATGGAGTGGGGAGCCTCAGGAGTCACCTGCCCAAAGTCACCCTGGGGTGACTGCCGAGGGCAGGGACAGGGCTGCTTGCTGAAGGGGTGGGGCTGACTGACAAAACTTTGGTGGGGGTAGCCCAGAGGCACTGGGGTGGGGGACCCAGTCTGGTGTGCCTCAGAAGTGGTATGGACTCTGGCAGGAGTCTTGTCGTCGGAGGGCATCTGTGACTGGGTTGGGGGGCCATGACCTAGTGTGTTTTTACCTTTTTCTTGGCTGCTGCCAATTTGCTCTCTCGAATTTCTCCTGCCATGGCAGGGTGGGGAGGGAGGCGGGGTTGGGGCCACATCAGCAAAATCCCAGCGAGCACTGATCAACACCTCCAGTCACCAACCAGGTTGCTGTGCGACTGAGCCAGAGGAGGCGTAACCAGGGCCCCAGTAGAATGCGGAATAGGGGTGTGGCCTTAATGCTCCAAGCCCATTGGTCAATGAGAAAGATGAAAGGGAAAGGGGGTGTGGCCAGACAGCAACATGGCCAGAGGGACCTGTGGCTCACAGGGAAATCTGCCCACGCAACCGCTGTCCCCACCCAGTCTAAGACGGGAAGAGGCCACCCACTCTGGGAGAGGGGAGGGGCTGGCTTTTGCTTTAAAAGCTTTAAAACTTTAAAAAATATATGTGTGTGTACTTTATATGTGTGTTTTTCAGTTTTTGTGTATGTATCTGTTCCTCCAGAGTTATCTTCATGACCCAGCTTCTATTCAAGGTCTATGATTTTGGCCTATATTTTTCATACAGCACAAAAATTACCAGTATTACGTTAACTGAGATACAGATCATATAAAAATGGAAAATCCATAGCATGCTTGATGGTTAATGAAGCAGACTATATTATTCAACATTCCAATAAGATAAAATAATCACAATGGTTTCTCTCATTTGGAAAAATGTTTCTCTTATTCTTCTATGTTATTGTTAAGATTTTTTTTTTCTTAAACAAAAGACATGTTTAATATCTGTAAAAACCAAAGCTTTTGGGCCAGGGGCGGTGTCTCATGCCTGTAATTCCAGCACTTTGGGAGCCTGAGGCAGGCGGATCAGGAGGTCAGGAGATTGAGACCATCCTGGCTAACACGGTGAAAACCCATCTCTACTAAAAGTACAAACAATTAGCCGGGCATGGTAGTGGGTGCCTGTAGTCCCAGCTACTTGGGAGGATGAGGCAGGAGAATGGCGTGAACCCAGGAGGCAGAGCTTGTAGTGAGCCAAGGTCATTCCACTGCACTCTAGCCTAGGCTACAGTGCAAGACTCTATCTCAAAACAAACAAACAAAACAAAACAAGGAACTTCTATTTCTCTCACTTTCTAATATTATTTTAATACGTCCTCCACGGATTTCACTAACACATATTTTAGACCTCATTCTGATCTCCCTGTCCCTGCCAAGCCCACCAACTTCTGCCCTATCAACTATCCTCATGTCTCCCTGTGTAACATACTGACTTACTTTTTTCAGAGAATCATCTAACCAATTAATTATTTCTTCTCATGTCTAATCCATCCACTGAGTCTCTTATTTCAACAATTACATTTTTAATTTTATTGTATTCAGAGAGAGTGTCTCACTCTGTCACCCAGGCTAGAGTGCAGTGGTACGAACCTGCAGCCTTGGCCTCCTGGGCTCAAGTGATCCTCCCGCCTCAGCCTCCTGAGTAGCTGGGATTATAGGCAGGTGCCCAACACCCAGCTAATTTTTTTTTTTGGTGGTGGTGGTGGGGTATTTTTTGTAGAAATGAGTTCTTAGCATGTTGCCCAGGCTTGTCTCCAACTCCTGGGTTCATGCCATCCTCCCACCTCAGCCTCCCAAAAAGTGCTGGGATTTCAGGTGTGTGTGTCACCATACCCAGCTATGTATTTTATTTCTGTAAGTTCTATTTCATCCATTTTCCTTTCAGGTCTTCCTCATCATTTCTGGTGGTCTTACTGCTTGCTTAATTTTATGAATGAATTTGTATATATTTATATATATATATTAGATTTCACATGTAACTATTTTCCCACAATTTTAATATTTGAAGTTTGTGTTCTGTATCTGATAATTCCAAAAACTACAGTCTTTGGGAAATATGTTATTCATTATTTTTAACAATTATCAAACATGTTGGGTTGACTACTTGAATGTTATTATTTATCTGAATTCATAGTTGCCTGCTTTTAATCTTTGGCAACCTATAGGCTTCAGTTAGAGAAAACTTCCCTCAAAAAGTGTCGGTGTCTGCTTTTGATGAGAGCTGTGGATACAACTAACATAAGCCCACTTTACCACCATGCATAATGCTGACATTCTCTTAGATTCTCTAGAAAAATCTCAGGATTACACAAGGTTTTCAAATTTGCCTCCCCAAACTTCCTCATTTATACACAGGAGACTAGACTGCTTAGTATTGTTGGTGACTCCCTTCCTCCTACCCTGGAAAAAAACAAAACAGATCTCTCATCTGAATGTGATCACAGACTAGGAAATTCTGAAGGTGAATAACTGGAGGCTGTGGGCAGCAAGGAAAGACAGGTGTCTTTCCTGACCACAGAAATAGGTCCGAAGCTGCCCTGAAGGCTGTGTGCTCCAGCATTTCTATTTAGCTCAACAATCAGTCCCTCTGTAAAAGTGAACAGAAGCTTCTTAGAGCACCATGTTGCCTTTAAACCAAAAATTATTGCTAAAAGTCATGGTCATGGTAAAAAAGCTATGGCTTTGGAAGGCTTTCTCGGTAATGTCCTAGAATTAAGGTTACAGCCTGCATTTCATGTTAACTGAACAGAAAACCGGCCTGAACAACATCCTTCTGTCCCATGGCGTGCTCTCAGCTCCTCTCGGTTGGGCCTTGGGCAGCCAGACTGTCTGGTTTTAATCTTTGCTCTGCTGCCTGTGACCTTGAATAAGTTACCTACCTTCAGTTACCTCATCTACAAGATGCAAATATTAGTAATACCCTCTTCTTAAGTTATTAAGAGGATTGAAAGAATTAATAAAAAGTAAAAATTAAAAAGACTTGGTAAGCATAGGCACAGAGGGGGAAAAAAAGTAAAAATCAATCCATAAATAAAAAGACTAGTGCCTAGCACGTAAAAGTTCATCAGGAATTAATTCCATAATATGAACTCAATTTTGCAAAACTTCAAAGTACATATAACTTTTAACTTACTAGGTATACATACCAATAATAAATTTACAACTGTAGCCATGTTTGCCTACAGTAAATATAACAAAGACTAAACAAGCAGGTACTAAATCATTAAGTGATTATCAGTTAGTATCTTCAATTTTCCTATACTTCTGTATTTTCTATAGATCGTCTTTGCAACAAGAAGAAAACAAACCAAATGAATGAAATGAATTATCTCAAAAAGAATTAAATCAAGACAGGAAGAAGGCTCACAAAGTAATACAAAATATATCTTATGGTTTATGTAAAATTCTTAAGAGAAGTACTCTTTGCTCCAAGCTGCACTCTGGCTTTGCCTTTGAGTCAGGAGGCATTTCTTTGAACAATGACCAATTATCGAGTAGGCACTGCTTCATCCCTATAGGAAGAACAAAACATCTCTAGAACACAGCAGCATTCCTGATTCCCACTTGAGAAGGCCTAACAAAATGGCATATGCCTCAACAGCAGCAGATCGGTGTTTAAAGTCTGGAGTCAAGGGGGAAAAGTAAAATTGGAACATTTCTAGTATCTCACAAAAAGCAACAAACCAATTTTCTAAGTGCCCAACACGAGCAAATTAGAACCTTAAATAATGGTCACTCTTAATGCCTATCCTGGCATAGATTCAGCACCAAGTACAATCTCATTTTTCTGGTTTACCTTTTTCATCCTTGAAAGTAGGAGTTATGAAAAAAAAACACTAAAATTTCTTTAAGAGAACCTTCTACTTACAATCTAACTTACATAATCAAAACACTCTATTGAGGGTGAAAATTGGGTATTATAAGAAAATAATCACCTGTTTTGTGAGAAGTTTCATGCATAATGCTCCTCCACCCAATACACACCTTAAAAAGAAAAAAGAAAACATACAAAATTATCTCGAGAATTATTCCTGCTTAAAAAATGTCTACACGTCATTACTAAGAAAGTATGCACACAGTAAAGATGAAAAGAGAACATGCAAGCATGAACATAATTGTTAGAGATACAGGACTATGGGTAACTTAAAAATTCTATTGGTATTACTCTCATGTAATTGCTCTGAAATTGTAGTCAATTGTTTGAAATGGCTCCTGGAACAAAATAGTTTGAAATTTTTGTGATGTCAAAAACTAAGAAATTAGCCCTAAATGTTCCAAAGAATAGGGGCAGAAGAACATGTTCCCTTAAATGGCATTGGAGTATTCTTTTTTTTTTTTTTTTTTTTTTGAGACGGAGTCTCACTCTGTCCCCCTTGGTGGAGTGCAGTGGCTGGATCTCAGCTCACTGCAAGCTCCGCCTCCCGGGTTCAGGCCATTCTCCTGCCTCAGCCTCCCGAGTAGCTGGGACTACAGGCGCCCGCCACCTCGCCCGGCTAGTTTTTTTGCATTTTTTAGTAGAGACGGGGTTTCACTGTGTTAGCCAGGATGGTCTCGATCTCCTGACCTCATGATCCACCCGTCTCGGCCTCCCAAAGTGCTGGGATTACAGGCTTGAGCCACCGCGCCCGGCCTGGAGTATTCTTTACAACTCAACTTTCTTTCCCATCCTGTGATGGCCAAAAGTTTTTCCTCTGACAATGGCATTGACCTTACCCTATCCAGAATATGAACATCTGCATGGTTTCATGGTTAAAACTGTTTTTACTTATTCTGTTGTGAGAATCAAATGGTTCAGACCATGCGGGACTTCTCAAGTCCTTTCTATGTCTGAAGACTGTTTTCTGAACCCAAGACAGCTTCTGGGGATGTACCAAATCTCCCCGTAGAAAATTATTTAGATCAAGATGTTTTAACCATAACTTTTTCTCAAACAAAATAATTTCATTTCTCCTTTACTGTTATTTTAAATTTCAAAATACACAGATAGCATGCCTAAAATAAAATCAAGGGGATGACAGTTTTAGAACACAAACTGTGGTAATTTTGAAGACACAAAAGCTAACACCACTGATTAGGTCTATGTGGACACGAAGTCCACCACAACCTGTTCTGTCCACCGGGTCTCTGCCCACCTTTCCCTTGCCTGAGATTCCTTCTCCTTCCTACCCTTCCAAATGCTGCATTTCCCCCTGGAAGAGTTGCCAAGACCACTCCAGCCTGCACATCTTCCATTCCAGCTAAGCAAAGGCATCCTTGCACTGACTAAATCAAATTACTCTGTAGAGAAGGCATCTAAAAACTTCTACTGTAGACCATTCATTCACCTTAATAATTGTTATCGTGACATTATTCAATAATAAAATGAGGGAAAGAAGTCCTCCTCACTCCCTTATCCTGGAGAATCCAAGCCAGTGTCTTTCCCACTTGCTTTGCCCAAACCCTGATACCTTTCGAAGTAACAGTTTAATGGAAAGGAAAGAAAATCTAAAGAAAAACGCTCCAAAAAATTAAACTTGGGCAAAGAATCATGGGATTAAAAATTTTTACTCTTTGTGTGTTTGATTTCTGAAACACAGAAATCTATCTTCCACTCCTTAAATCTGCCACTGGGCTAAGAGAGTATTGTAAAGAATGTACACTTACTGATTTAACAGAATTAGGACCTCCAGGCACTCACTGAGATTTTGCTTCCACAACCACTCAAAGTCCAGTCATTAGTTAATGAGTTAACACCACACTTGGTCTTCACATTTTGGAAATGCTGACGGCAGACAGGGACTTGTTTTGGGAAAGGAAGTATACAGTAGACATTGCTACCCATTACCCAGCCACCACCACCTTTCCTTTAAAGTATCCCACTCTTCCTTTAAGGTTGCAGAGTCTCAGAAAGTGGGAAGAAAGGAAGTTTTTGCATTTTCAGGTCAAAAGAAAGTACATTTGTACAACCACATAATACCTCTGCAAAGGTTTCTTGAAATATAACACAAGACAGAAGTACTTCTAGCACCTCCACAAAAAGTAGGATAAGTAAACTTTTCCTCAATATACACTTTCAGCAGCATCGACACCTAAAAGTGGTCGACTCTACTACTGTATTAAGTTACATTCATTTTGTCAATATGTGTTCCAAATTCCTACTGCTCTTTGTCTCTGAAGGGTTCCTGCTGAATATTGAAACAGTTCAATAATACTAGGGAAAAAATTCTTAATAATCAAAGTAAGGTTCACCTAAGGATAATAAGCTACATATACAGACACAGTCAGATTTCAACTTTAAAAAAAGTTGAGTTGTCAAAGTTGTACAACAAACACTATCCTAAGCTTAGGCTCTTCTGGCATTTGATTTATAATCTCTGTAAAGAAAAGCCAGTCAGAAAATGGCACATTTTGTATGATTCCATTTATATGAAATGTCCAGGATAGGCAAATCTACAGAGATAGAAATTAGATCAGAGGTTTCCGGGATCAACAGTGTGGGAGATGGGTATAGGGTGTGACTGCTAATGTGTATGGGGTTTCTTTCTAGGGAGATGAAAATGTTTGGAAATTGGGTAGTGGTAATGTTTGCATAACTCCAAATATACTAAAAACCACTGAACTGTACACCTGAAAGGGAGGCTTATCATATAAAAACCATATGACAATAAAGCTGTTAGTTTAAAAAATGTTTGGCTATGTCAAGACATAAAGAAATAGCGTCATACCTAGAAGATACAGGATATAAAATACATGGAACAAAACTGCTCAATAATCTGTCTACAATCACACAATGTTTAATCTTTACCCTGACTAAAATTGCAAGCTTTGTATTTTATTGGTATTTCTCGGTTTTTACTTCTTCCTAAGTCAGTCAATAATTCCTCCTCCTCATTTAATTGTTGACTACAAGACCCAAGACATTTTGATTCTGCCGCCAATGAGGTTCATATTTCATTCCTCGTTCCATCCCCAGGACTACCAAACCAGTGTATGTTCTCCTCACTTCACTATAAGACAACAGTGTGGCCCTCAACTACTGTCACACTCTTCAAGGCTCTGTGAGGACAATGTGTCTCATATTCTCTTCTGCTGTCACCAGATTATTCTCAGACAGTTTCTTTACTGTTACTTCTCTGTTTCTCAACCAGTTACACAGAAAAATGAATATCCAGGGATGGTGTCATGTGCCTATAGTCCCAGCTACTCAGGAGACTGACGCAGCAGGATCGCTTGAGAATGGGAGGTTCAGACTGCGGTGAGCCATGATCATGCCACTGCACTCCAGCCTGGGCAACAGAGTAAGGTTGTCTAAATAAATAAATAAATAAATACATAAATAAATGTGATCTATCCATGCCATGGAATATTATAATATTATCAGCCTAAAAAAGAAAGAAGTCCTATCACATGCTACAACATAGATGAACCTTGAAAACATTATACTAATTAAAATGAGCCAGTCACACAAAACCAAATAGTGTATGATTTCTCTTACATTAAGTTTGACATTAGTCAAACTCATAGAAACAGAAAATAGAATGCTTGTTTCCAGAAGCCAGGGGATAGAGAAATGGGGAATTGTGTAGTGGGTATAGTTTCAGTTCTCCAAGAGCAGCAAGTTCTAGCAACTCGTTATTCAACAACATGTATATACTTAACACTACTGCACTGTATACTTACAAATGGTTAATACAGCAAATTTTATGTTGTGCCTTATCAGCATTTCTTTTTTTGGGGGGGGGCGGCAGAGTCTCACTCTGTCGCCCAGGCTGGAGTGCAGTGGCATGATCTCCGCTCACAGCAAGCTCCGCCACCCAGGTTCATGCCATTCTCCTGCCTCAGCCTCCCGAGTAACTGGAACTACAGGCACCCGCCGCCACGCCGTGCTAATTCTTTTGTATTTTTAGTAGAGACGGAGTTTCACCGTGTTCATCAGGATAGTCTTGATCTCCTTACCTCCGGATCCACCTGCCTTGGCCTCCCAAAGTGCTGGGATTACAGGAGTGAGCCACCGCGCCCGGACTATCACCCTAACATTTTTAAAAGAAGGGGCTTGTGATTCCCTTTGTTGTCATCACCCATTTTTTACTTCAGCATTTTGAACTTTAGGTTTTCTGTAGCTGTTTTCCTGAGCCCTGGATTTACTGGCTCAGAATGTCTCCACCACCTTGTAACAGCAGGTAGACACTTCTCAGCATCTTATTGGGCTCTGTGTGCTTGATGCTTAAAGTGACATGGAGACATGCCACTTGCTGAGAGGCAAAGCAAGGCAAAAGGTGACTGCCTTCCTGGCATCGATGAAGGCAGAGAGAAGGGATCGTGGAGGCACAGAGCTTAAGGCAGAAGCAATAAACAAGGGTTGCCAACAAAAGAACTAACCCCTCTCCTGGCAACATTTGCAGGTGTTTTCCACACGGCCAGTGCATTTCACAATGTGAGCGCTGTCCAGCACCAAAGGGAATGGCCAACGGGCATGGAGCAGCCTGCAGCGTCCAGCACCCAGGAGGATGGCCAGCAGGCATGGAGGAACCTGCAGGGTCCAGTTCCAAGGAGGGTGGCCAGCAGGCATGGAGCAACCTGCAGCGTCCAGCACCCAGGAGGAAGGCCAGCAGGCATGGAGCAACCTGCCTGTCCCAGGAAAGCAGGAGTCACAGGACACAGCTGGACCCAGGTAGGCATGTATATTAGTTTCCTGTGGCTGTTACAGCAAATTACCAAAAATTTGGTGACTCAAAACAACAGAAATTTATTTTCTCACAGTTTTGGGTAACAGAAGTCCAAAATCAGTACCAGTGGGCTGAAATCTAGGTATCAGCAGAGCCAGTGCTCTCAGGCGCTTAAGGCAAAATCCATCCTTTGATTTTCCAGCTTCTGGTGGCTGCTGGCATTCATTGGCTTGCAGCTCCACCACTCCGGGCTCTGCCTCCGTGGTCACATGGCCTCCTTCTCTTCTGTCTGAAGTTAAATCTCCTTTATCTCCCTAAGGAAGCATGTGCCAGGATTTAATGCCCCTTGAGACAAACCAGGATAATCTCTCCTAAAGATCCTTAACTTAATCATACCCGAAAAGATGCTTTTTCCAAATAAGGTAACATTTACCGGTTCTAAGAATTAGGACTTAATGATTAGCTCCCACTTATAAGTGAGAACACGCAGTATTTGGTTTTCTGTCTCTGTGTTAGTTTCCTTAGGATCATGGCCTCCGACTGCATCCATGTTGCTGAAAAGGACATGATTTTGTTCCTTTTTACAGCTTCATAGTGTTCCATGGTGTATATGTGCCACGTTTTCTTAAAAAGAGATTTATGCGGCAATATTCACAATAGCAAAGACTTGGAACCAACCCAAATGTCCATCGATGATAGATTGGATTAAGAAAATGTGGCACACACAAACCATGGAATACTATTCAGCCATAAAAAAGGATGAGTTCATGTCCTTTGTAGGGACATGGATGAAGCTGGAAACCATCATTCTGAGCACACTATTGCAAGGACAGAAAACCAAACACCTAGCATGGTCTCACTCATAGGTGGGAATTGAACAATGAAAACACCTGGACACACAACGGGGAACATCACACACTGGGGCCTGTTGTGGGGTGGGTGGAGGGGGGAGGGGTAGCATTAGGAAATATACCTAATGTAAATGACAAGTTAACGGGTGTATCACAGCAACATGGCACATGCATACATATGTAACAAGCCTGCACGTTGTGCACATGTACCCTAGAACTTAAAGAATAATTTTAAAAATGGAGATTTATTATGGGGTCGTGGCTTACATGATTATGAAGGCAAGAAGCTGTCATCTGGAAACTGGAAGACTAAGGAAAACTGGTGATTTAATTCTGTCCAGTTCAGAAGGCCTGAGAACTAGGAGAGCTGATGGTGTCCATCCCAGTCCCAGGGGAGGAGAAGATGAGATGAGATTTCCCAGCACACGCACAGAGGCAGAAAGAAAGGGGCAAATTCCCCCTTCCTCCTTTTGTTCTACTCAAGCCCTCACCAGGTTGGATGATGCCCATCTCCACGGGGCCATCTACGTTACTGAATCCACTGACTCAAAGGCTAATGTCATCTGGAAACACTCACAAACACACCTAGAAACAATGTTTAATCTGAGCACCTGTGGCCCAGACAAGTTGGCACATAAAATTAACTTTCACACTGTAATCCCAGGACTTTAGACTGCCAAGTGTGGCGGATCACTTGAGACTGGGAGTTCCAGGCCAGCCTGGGCAACATGGCGAAACCTGTTTTTTTTGTTTGTTTGTTTGTTTGTTTGTTTTTTGAGACGTAGTTTCAGTCTTGTTGCCCAGGCTGGAGTGCAGTGGGATGATCTTGGCTCACTGAAACCTCCACCTCCTGTGTTTAAGTGATCCTCCTGCCTCAGTCTCCCAAGTGGCTGGGATTGCAGGTGTGAGCCACTATGCTTGGCTAATTTTTTATTTTTTTACTTTTTTGGAGGAGACGGGGTTTCGTCATGTTGGTCAGGTTGATCTCAAACTCCTGACCTCGGGTCATCCGCCCGCCTCGGCCTCCCGGGGTGCTGGGATTGCAGGCATGAGCCACCGCACCAGGTGAAACCCAGAATGGAAAAACCAAACAAAAACCACAAAGATTAGCTGGGCCCAGTGGGCTGCGCAGGTAGTCACAGCTACTCTGAAGGCTGATGTAGGAGGATTGCTTGAGCCCAGCCATCTAGGTGGTAGGGAGCTATGATGGTGCTGCTGCACTCCAGACTGGGTGACAGAGAGGGACTCTCTCTCGAAAACAGAAAGGGGAAAAGAAAAAGAAAGTAAATAAAACTGCTAAATCAAGGAACAGCTTGACAGTATATTATTGAGAGAAATAGAGGCAAAGGTTAGCAGACACCCATGTTCACTCAGTGGGAACTGCAGGTGTTCCCTGGACAGGAGGCTGCTACTTTTCCAAAAGAAATCTGTTATTGACTACCGATTAAAAAATACACTGTACGTTTGTTACAATATAGAAATAGCGAAACTTTATATAGCCAAGATCATATTCCAGCACTGCTCTAAGACTTTTCCTGCTCTGAAATAGCTACTGTTGTTACCTCCATTGTAGAGAAAACAGATGCCAAAGCTTGTTGTGAAAGAACCAAGGAAACTCATTATGCAATTGACTTGTTGTAAGTTTTGGACTTAAAGGTTCTTCCTGCTCTGCTCCTACATTGCCACACTTTAGATAACATCTCTCTTAAAATACTGGTCCTTTCTGTATTTGGATGGACTCCTCTTGGAATTTGAAGTTTTTTCTTGCAGTAAACATTTGGTCATAAGATCATCTGTGTTTTATGTCAGTTTAAGTACCTCTTTAGACATTGTTCAGTTAGAAATCTAAATAGGAGCTAACATTGTATGTAACAGTTGCTTACAACCATTTTTGTCTGATAATACAAATATAAATCAGTGTTATTACAAATGCAGGCTGGGAAGGGAGGGAATATATGCAGAGAGAAAAGTCCCATCTCTGCTTGGAGTTCAGCACTGGGTCTCCTCCCTTCCTTGTCAAGGCTGCCACAGTGACAGAAGCACACAGGGCTGCCTTTTAGTGACACTTGCTGGGACAGACCTGGCACAAGGGATTGCAGATTTGCATGGTTCCTGGCTGCCTCTGCTAGCCTGACTCAGCAGCCCACTCCACTCCATGCTGAGCTTGGACAGCTCAGGTTTGAAAAATTTCCCCTTCCCTTGGACCAACCACCATGTTTCGGCAAGTTGCCCAGGCTGCTCTTAAACTCCTGAACTCAACGGACCCCCCACCCTGGCCTCCCAAAACTGCTAGGACTACAGGTATGAGCCACTGTGCCTGGCCTACAGCAAAATGTGTCTGGAACTTGTGGGTTCTTGGTCTCACTTACTTCAAGAATGAAGCCACAGACCCTGGTGGTGAGTGTTACAGTTCTTAAAAATGGGGTGTCCGAAGCTTGTTTCTTCAGACTTTCAGATGTGTTTGGAGCTTCTTCCTTCTGGTGGGTTGGTGGTCTCCCTGTCAGGAGCTAAGCTGTAGATCTGCCTAGTGAGTGTTACAGCTCTTAAAGCTGGCCTGCACCCAAAGAGTCAGCAGCAGCAAAACGTATTATTGCAAAGAGTGAAATAACAAGGATTCCACATTGCAGAAAGAGACCCAAGAGAATTTCCTGGGATTGCCTCGGGCAGCCTGCTTTTATTCCCTTATCTGGCCCCACCCACATCCTCCTGACTGGTCCATTTTACAGAGAGCTGATGGGTCCATTTTAAAGAGAGCTGATTGGTCCATTTTGACAGAGTGCTGATTGGTAGGCTTACAATCCTTGAGCCGGACACAGAGTCACAGAGTGCTAGTCAGCTAGATACAGAGTTAGCTAGATACAGAGTACCAATTCGTGCCTTTACAAACCTTGAGCTAGCCACAGAGTCACAGAGCGCTAGTCCTCCGAGTCTCCACTAGGTTAGCTAGATACAGAGTACCCATTGGCGTATTCACAAACCCTGAGCTAGACACAGAGTGCTGATTGGGGCACATATGACCCTCTGGCTAGGTATAAAAGTTCTCCAAGTCCCCATCCAGTTCAGAAAGCCAGCTGACTTCACCCAATGGATCCTGCAACAGGGTTGCAGGTGAAGCTGCCCGCCAGTCCCCAGTGGCAGCCTGCACTCTTCAACCCTTGGGCTGTCGATGGGACCGGGCGCCACTGAGCAGGGGGCGGCACCCGTGGCGGAGGCTCGGGCCCAAGCTGGAGCCCACGGCAGGGGGAGGAGCTCAGACACTGCAGGCTGCAGGTCCCGAGCCCTGCCCCGCCAGGAGGCAGCCAAACCCCACGAGAATTTGAGTGCAGTCCCAGCAGGCCAGCACTGCACGGGGACCCGGCAGCTCCGTATGCAGGTCCCACGGAGCCCGCGCCAGCACCTGCAGGAACTCACACTGGCCCGTGAGCACAGCCCGCAGCCCCGGTTCCCGCCCACACCTCTCCCTCCACACCTCCGGGCAAGCAGAGGGAGGGGTCTCCGGCCTCAGCCAGCCCAGAGAGGGCCTCCTGTGGCGGGTTGAAGGGCTCCTCAAGCGCCTCCAGAGTGGATGCTGAGGCCGAGGAAGCGCAGAGAGTGAGGGCTGCTAGCACATTGTCAGCTAGCACTGGGACTACAGGTATGAGCCACTGTGCTGGGCCTACGGCAGACTTTTTAAGGAATGTGTGTAAGCTAGATGACTCACAGGGTTGCCAGTTCAAACCTCACATGGAGCAGATAAGCAACTGTGCCAGGCCTACAGCAAACTTTTTAAGGAATGTGTGTAAGCTAGACTCACAAGGTTGCCAGTTCAAACCTCACATGGAGGAGATAAACAATTAAGAGTTTTGGCTTAAAACTTTTCTCCTGCTCCCAGAAAACGAAAGGTGGTGTTGTCATTGTTCTTGGTCAATAAAGCACTTATTACACAAAGAAGGTAATAGGACATATCTGAGAACAATCTGTTGAAATGTAGCTGAGATTACAATCTGAAAAACTGAACAGAATTCCAAAAGAAAGCCGTGTTATTACAGCATAGTAAAATGTAATATAAAGTGTCCCATGTGTCTGAAATGTAATGTCTCTGAAGTAGCTAGGAATTTTTGTAGCTCCAACAACCCATTCTACCACATAATCATTGAGATTGCAATTAGAATAGTTACTAAAAATTTAACAAACAAGGAAAATGGAACCAACAGAAAACTATACTAGGTTAATTTGTAGAGAAATGATAACTGCATAGTTTCTTTTAAAGAGACAGACATTATTTTAAGGATTTTTACATTGAAGAATTCAAAAAGCAGTAATTTTTGGGAATTTGTTGATTTGCATTTCAAAGGAACTGCTGACAAAGATTCACCAGTAACAATATGAATAACTTGAAAACTACAGATGACACTACTGAAACACTACTAAAATATTTTGGGGACATAGGCTTATAAGACAGAACAAAACTTCTCAGATGCTGTCTTTGATGTGAAAATTGTCTGCTTCTTACTTTTCTAAACACACAGTGGTAAGATTAACAATAGTCAATCACCTATGTTCTTTCCTGCATATATAATAATTAAAATACCAATTATAAAACTAATATATCTTCTCCTTATTTCTTATGGATATGATTTCAGTGTTTCACTCAACAGTGGTGTGGTTTAAGTGATTTATTTCATTTACAAGTTAAACCACAATCCACCCAAAGGGAACTGACAGTCTATAGGCTCATAGTGCAAATAAACACTTTAGGAATGCAGCAACTGACATTTCTAAAGTACGAAACGTACAATTCTTAGAAGATACATGCAAAAAGCTCTACTAAGCAGATGGCCACAGAACTAGAACATTGATAATTGTACTGGCGATGTCCATAGGACTCCAGATGTTTCCAGACTCAACTTGAACTCTCAACTGAGGCTTGTTTTGTATTTTGCTTTTCCAGTTTCACTAATGACACAAACATGCTATAAAATGAAAAGCCAGACATTCACATTTAAAAAGTATATTCTGAAATGAAAGGCAAGAACAGCATTTTACATATAAGAACACTGTTATGTTGCCAGGGTCCTTACTAAACAGAGATAGTACTACTGTATTTTAGACCAGTAACTTTTGGGGAGGGTATCTTCTGAAAACAAAGCAGTAGTCTGTACCATTAGTTTAATTTGTTTCTTGTCTTAATATGTAGATTTTTGGGTTTTGTTTTGTTTTGTTTCTTTGTGTTTTTGAGACACAGTCTTGCTCTGTCACCCAGGTTGGAGTGCAGCGGCGCAATCTTGGCTCACTGCAGCCTCTGCGTCCCGGGATCACATCATTCTCCTGCTTCAGTCTCCGAAGTAGCTGGGACTACAGGCACCCGCCAACACTCCCGGCTAAATTTTTGTATTTTTCAGTAGAGACGGGGTTTCACTGTGTTAGCCAGAATGGTCTCGATCTCCTCACCTCGTGATTCGCCCCCCTCAGCCTCCCAAAGTGCTGGGATTACAGGTGTAAATCAGCATGCCCAGTTCATTTCTTTCTTATGACCAGATTTATCATCTGAAATAATAATGCAAAAGTTATTATATGTTAAAGCTGTTCAACTATTTCAGCCAACAAGAAGTGTCACCCTGGCCTGGCCAGGTTCCAGTTCTAAGGACGTCAGTACTAGACTACAGCTTTACGTGACTAATGGAAACCATCAGTCTGTTCAAACTATGAGTTGCTGGAAGGAGAAAACAATTCTCTTTCCTAAATTTTTAAGCGGGTTTTGAAAAATGAGTGAGAAAAAGAAGCAATTACATTCAAATCCCTAGAGTCAAGGGCATATCCTACAACAAAATCATCTGAATTTCAAATCCAACAACTGAAAAGAATCATAAGTCATCATTTATATACAGAACACATCACTTTTCAATCTAATACTGGCAAATGCGCCTCTCTACAAATAGTCTCTAAGCAATTATAAGCCATTTCACATAAAACTCTTTTAAGTTAAAGATGGTTAAATGAGTGACAAAAATGTAATTCCCTTACTGTCTGGCCTATAACCAAGACTTGGTGGGGTCCTTTTCACCAGCAAGCTGTTAGTTAAAAAATGTGACATATACAGAAAGACTACAGGGCATTACAAAGAGAAGATTAATGTTTCTAAACACTGTTGCATTTCATCCATGCTGAGTGTGCCATGGTCACTGTTAACACAACCAAGGAAAGTCTATGAGATGGAGAGCTTAATTGTGGGGATTACTAGGAAGGGGCAGCAATGAGTTGACACTGAAGACAAGGGCGTTGGTTGATCACTTGGAGCCTGAAGGACAGTTCTGAGACGGGCGCCCTGACTACCTGTGTGTCCATCGCAGGGGAGATAATCAGGAGGATGGATGGGGAATAGAGTGTCAATGAGCAAAGATGAAAAGATAAGGTTTCTCAGTCCAGAAGCCTTGGAAATACAATCCCTAAACTGTAAAAGGGTGTGGGAGAGGCGAGCATCACCTTTCATCACAGCATTCTCTGTTTTTAAAGAGTCGAGTCTCGCTCTGTGGCCCAGGCTGCCGTGCGGTGCTGTAATCACAGCTCACTGCAGCCTTGACTTCTTGGGCTCTAGCGATCCCCCCACCTCAGCCTTCCGAGTAGCTGGGACTACAGGTGTGTGCCACTTCGCCCTGGCTGCATCACAACTTTTAATAACTGGCTTACAAAGAGAAACTTTAGGCTAAAATAACTAGTGTGCCTAAAGAACCAGTATTTATTTTTGAGAGCAAAAGCTGCAGGAGGTATAAGTCTACTCTACCAAAAGCTAATTTTATAACCCAAATGGTGCCTGTTGAATAATATTCAGCCATTTAAAAAAGTTTTGGAAGCGGCCTTGAAAGTCTTTATAGATGTTAAAGGCAGTCTCAAGAAAACTTACGCTTTCATACCTTCCTAGGTAAATACATGTGTTTAAAGAGTTGGAAAGGGCCTAAAGTGATTCTCAACCTGGACGGCACATCAGAATCACCTGGTACCATTAAAAAAACACAACCCAGGCTACCCAGGCCACAGCCCTGACCAATCACCTCAGAATTGCTGGAGATGAGATGCAGGCTACCCAGGACACAGGCCCGACCAATCACATCAGAATTGCTGGAGATGAGGCGCAGGCTACCCAGGCCACAGCCCCGACCAATCACCTCAGAATTGCTGGAGATGAGACTCAGGCTACCCAGGCCACAGCCCCGACCAATCACATCAGAATTGCTGGAGATGAGACGCAGGCTACCCAGGCCACAGGCCCGACCAATCACATCAGAATTGCTGGAGATGAGGCGCAGGCTACCCAGGTCACAGCCCCGACCAATCACAACAGAATTGCTAGAGATGGGGCTCAGGCTACCCAGGCCACAGCCCCGACCAATCACATCAGAATTGCTGGAGATGAGACGCAGGCATAGGTTGTCCTGGTTTTTGTTTTTTTTTTTTACCTCTCAGGTGATTCCAATGTGCAGCCTAAGTAGCGAACCACTGACCTAAGCAGTAGGCTCCCAGGGATCATCTAATCATGTCTCATGACTCTTCCAGTAAATGGATAGAGCAGACACTTCAATTCCTTTTCCATTTAGAAAGAACATAACGAGCCAATCACAGCCAAAACCCTTTCCTCTACCTGAACTCAGGAATGCTCCAGAAAAGGTTCACTAAACTCAGTGCAATCCATATGAGGAGTTCAGGAGAACTCAGCACCTTGTAGGCCTACAGATCTGAATGTTTAATAAAGCTCCATCTCTAAGGCGTCACTAGAGTTGCATCTGAAGCATTTTCCATACTATAAATGAGTAACCACTCCTAAGAAGATATATGCAAATGGCCAATAAGCAGACAAAAAGATGTTCACCATCATTAGTCATCAGAGAAACACAAATCAAAACCACAACGAGATACCACATCACAGCCACTAGGATGGCTATAATAAAAAAGACAGTAACAAGTGTTGTCAAGGATGTGGAGATATGGGAACCCTCATATTTTACTGGTGTAAAATAGTACATATACCTTGTTAAACAGTCTGGCAATTCCTCAAAATGTTAAACATAGAGTTACCATATGACCTAGCAATTATATACTCCTGAAAACAGGTATTCAAACTTGTACACAGACATTCAAATCAATGTTGTTTATAAGAGCCAACAGGTAGACACCCAAATGTTCACCAACAGATGGATAAACAAAATGGGATATTGTCATAAAATGAAATATTATTCAGTCAAAACAAGGGATGAAGTACTGATACACGCTCCAACCTGGATGAACCTTGAAAACACTATGCTGAGTGAAAGAAGGCAGGATATTGCATGAGTTCATTTATACAGAATGCCCACAATACACAAATCTGTATGGACTTTCTGTAAAAGTAGATTAGTAGTTGCCAGGGGCTGGGAGAAGGCAGACTGACTGCTAATGGGTACAGGGTTTCTTTTGGGTTTGATGAAAAGTTCTAAAATGAAATGGTGGTAGTAGATGCACAACTCTGAATATACCAAAAGCCACTGGATTGTACAACTTCAAAAGAGTGAATTTTATGTGACTCATAATTCCGTTAAAAAAGAGTATGTTTATAGTTCCAGAACCAACTGCGTATATAATATGCTAAAAATCTTGCTGTCTTCCCTACATTCTAAAGGCACAATTAAGCAGTTAGCCAGCTGCTCACTACAATGGGATCACATTGTAGCCAACAGTGAATCAGTGTTTGCAGTTAAAAAGATTTTCAAATATATTATCTCCTTGACTCACATAGTTCCCCTGAGAAAAAGATGTTAACAATCATTCCCCTTTAAAGATGAGTAAGTACGTTCAGAGAGATTAAATATGGAAGAGTTTCTCAGGTTAAGTTGCAGTGAAATGCCAGACTAAACTCCCACCTCCATGTCTTTCTTACTTTACTGCTCTGCCTAGAACAAGAAAACAGGAACTGCGTGGGAAGAAGCTTACACATCATCTAGGCCATGCACTGTCTCTTTTCTCTTTTTGAGACAGGGTCTTGCTCTGTCGCCCAGCCTGGAGTGCAGCAGTGGTGCAGTGGTGTGATCACAGTAGGCCATTTATTCTCAACAGAGGCGATATCACCTCCAAGGAAGCCACAACTAATTCTCAGCAGGGAGACATTACAAATCTTAAGACATTACAAGATTTGTGACTCTCCAAAACTCAACTCTCCCTGACAATCTTATTCCTTAGTGTTGAATTTCTCTCTGAGTATCCTATAAGTAGCACTGATGTGGAGTTCATGGAAGATACATGAAATGTATGCAAGATCAGTGCTACAAAACTATGGCAAATAGTTGGCTTGCGTCAACAAATGACCCAAGGATTTTTTGAGCATGTCCTACCTGCAGCAACACAAAATCTCTCTGTCACGTTCCAGTGTATCTCAATTCCACAGCATATACCAGGAAAGAACAACAAAAGAGTACCCAGAGGATTAAAGTCTATGCCACGGTAGGTTGACATTGAAAACCATAAAGAACAGGTAGAAAAATAAGCAAGTGCACTGGTAAGTTTCCATTAGGTTGGTGCAAAAGTGATTTCGGTTTTTGCCATTTCTTAGGATACTACTTAGTGTCCTATAACACATCACTCAGACTCTCATAGTGCCTCTCCCAAATCTATTTATGAGAAACTCACTGAGAAACACTTGAACTGGATATTAGAAAAGCCCATACGGTCAAATTACGGACGCATCGCTCACTAAAGGCTTACTCTGATTCAAAGATGCTCGACACATACTGTGATTAAAGGGGTTTATAAAAACCTGTCAATCACTTAGGAAAAAAAGTTAGGTCACTACCTGACCCCCACACAAAAACTGAAGATTGATCAGAGACTTAAATTTTTTAATGACACTGTAAAAAAAAAAAAAAAAACATATTCTTAAATGTCAGTTTGATGTCATTCTATTAAAACTTAAAGTACTAAAAGCATAAACTCTGAGTCAGGTTCCCTGGATTCAAATCTCATCTCTATAGCTGACTAGCTCTGTGCCTTTGGGCAATTCCCTATGCCTCAGTATCCTTGTGTGTAAAGTGGGAATAACAGTGCCACTCCAGAGTTGTGGAGAGGTGGAACTAAAATGAGAAATAAACCCAGGTAGAACTATAACAGCAAAAGTCAAACAGCACAGGTAAGGTGAGGAGTCGAGGCTGACTTAGTAAAAAAGGGAAGCAGGCATTATAAAATTTCACCATAGACAGGAAGAAGATGCAGCATCCACCACTCAATTCTAGGAGGTCCAGATCTTCAGGGCCCACCCCTTCCTATCACTTCCTCACCCCCTTTGGAATCCTGATTCTTAATTTTGTAAGGGGGGCCCAAAATTCTCTGTCATCCTGCTCAGGACAAAATGAGTTTTTTTTTTTTCCAGCATGCTGAATAAAACAAATGTTAATATTAGGCAAGGAAGTGACCATAATTACAAGTTTTATTAACACATGACAAAATTATTTAAAAGGATTATATCTTAAGTTTTATATAATTTTAAAGTACTTTTTAAAGATAAAATGACAGTTGAAAACATTTATCCTTACAAAGAAGCAATCACTTAATCCTCCTTCAAATGAGAAAAATATTATATGTCAAAATGTCATACATACCTGGTGACCTTGACCATCTTTGGGTTGTACTGCCTGACCAAGGAAAGCAAAGTTTGCATTATTTTGCCAGTGTCCATAATACCCTTTCAAAAAAGAAGACATTGCATACCTTTAAATTCAGAGTCACTTTATATAGATAGTACCAAAACCCCCATGTATAACTGCAATACTGTCATTCTTTTCAGTGCAGTGATTCTCACCAAAATTCACACTGAGATATTCTGGAATCTACAAATCATCATCCCTCAGCAAACAGTAAGAATGCCTGTCCCCAGGACTGGATTTTGTAGGCACAGAGGTCAATGACAGCAAATTTCTATATATACAGGCACATTTTATTAGGTCCTTCGTCATAAAAAGTATTTTAGATTTTTGTCCCGTAAATTCAAAATAGAGACTCTCTCCTTCCAACTCTCCAATACAGGTGGCTAACAGAACACACTTTGAGAAACACTGCTTGATACCATTTTTAAAGGCACCCAAATTAATAAGGCTATAAAATGACTTTACGTAACAGTGAATCTCAGCTTTTCAGTCAAAAGTAGGACATTACTCTAAACAAACCCATCTCTATTAGGGAAAAGATTTTTTAAACCATAACCCTAATGCTTTTCAATAAAAATACTCTTTAAAAATGGAATAAAGCAGTGTGAGCCATCAGAAACACCATGGCTGCAGACTTGGGAAAAATGCAGATTTCTGGGCTGTGGCAGGTGGAATTCTGATGGCTCTCAAAATTCCTGCCTTTTTTAGGGAAAAAAGACTTTATGGGAGTGTTGTTTGTTTGTTTTTAAGTAGGACATTACTCTAAACAAACCTATCTCTGTTAGGGAAAATATTCCTGCCTCTCAAAATTTCTGCCTCTTTTAGGGATGAAAGACAAAAGAAAGAAAAGGAAGGAAGGAGGGAAGGAAGGAAGGAATGAAGGAAGGAAGGACAGAAGAATAAGGAAGGAAAAAATTCCTGCCTCCTGGTGTACACAGCCAGAGGAGTTCCCTCCCCTAGAATGTGACCAAGATCTGTGAAAATAGTGGGATAGCCGCTCCTGTGACTAGGTTATGTGGCAGACTAGAGCAGGATTCTCCTGATGCTTTTGAAGAAGTCAGCTACCAAGTTGTGAGAGTGTCATGGGCTGGGACATGAGCCTTTAAGTAGCTGAGAGCAACCCCTGGCCAGCAGTCGTTGAAAAATGGGCCCTCAGTCCTACAATCACAAGGAACTAAATCTGCCAACAACCTGAATGAACATGGACGAGGATCGTGAGTCCCTTGATTCAACTTGATGAGCCCCTGAGCAGAGGACACAGCTAACCTGTACTAGGAAAGTATAAAACACATGCATGGGAATGATATATTTCAGCTTTAAGGATAATTGTCACACTTCTGGGAACGAAGGGAAAGAAATGTATTAAGACCTTCAATTTCTATAAAAAGTAAGATCAGAAGCAAATACGACAAAATGTTAATACTTTGTGGTGGGTGCTTATGTATTGAGCATTCTCTTTGTTCTGAGTTCAAAATACTTCATAATTAAAAGTAAATGCAGGCCAGGCACAGTGGCTCATGCCTATAATCCCAGCACTTTGGGAGGCTGAGATGTGAGGATGGCTTGAGGCCAGCAGTTCGAGACCAGCCTGGTCAACATGGCGAAAGTCTCTACTAAAAAAAAAAAAAAAAAGAAAAGAAAAAGTCAGGCATGGTGTCTCACACCTGTAATCCCAGCACTTTGGGAGGTCAAGGCGAGTGGATCACGAGGTCAGGAGTTCGAGACCAGCCTGACCAATGTGGTGAAACCCCATCTCTACTAAAAATAAAAAAATTAGCTGGGCGTGGTGGCGCACACTTATAATCCCAGCTACTCAGGAGGCTGAGGCAGGGGAATTACTTGCACCTGGGAGGCAGAGGTTGCAGTGAGCGGTGATTGTGCCACTGCACTCCAGCCTGGGAGACAGAGGAAGACTGTGTCTCAAAACAAAAACAAACAGCAACAAAAAACATATATATACACCAAAGAAATTAGCCAGGCATGGTGGCATGCACCTGCAGTCCCAGCTACTTGGAAGGCTGAGGCATGTGATTTGCTTTAACCTGGGAGGCAGAGGTTGCAGTCAGCTGAGATCAAACCACTGCACTCCAGCCTGGGCGATAGAGTGAGACTCTGTCTAAAAAAAAAAAAAAAAGAAAAGAAAAATTAAATGCATAATGTTCAAGTGAGTTGAAGAGGAAAGAGGTATCAAGGAAGGTTTTGTGGAGGTGACTTTTGAGCTGGGTCTTCAATGAGTTGAACATGGGATAAGAAGGGAGGGAATAAGGACATTTCAGGTATGAGAAATAAGGAGCAAACAGTGGAAACAACCTAATGTCTGTCAGCCAATGAATGGATAACAGAAATGTAATTCAGATGGTCTCCAACTTACGATGGTTCACCATGAGATTCTTTGACTTTAGAATAGATTTACCAAGGTAGTAAATCCATTTTCAACTTATGATATTTTCACTTAAGATGGGTTTATCAGGACACAGTTAAGTTGAGGAATACCTGTATATCATACAATTTGGCAATAAAAAGGAATGAGTGCAGATCCGCTCCACAACATGAATGCACCTTGAAAACATGAAGCGAAGTGAGAGGAACCAGATACAAAAGGCCACATATTGCATGTTTCTATTTATACAAAATGTCCAGAATAGGCAAATCTTACAGAGAGCAAATAGGTAGATGATCACTTTGCTATGTGCTGGGGGAAGGGGAAATGGGGAGTGATGGCTAAGGGGATTGGGTTTCTTTGTGGGGCAAAGAAAATGTTTTAAAATTGAATGTGATAATGATTGCACAATGCTGCAAATATAATAAAAAATCATTGAACTGTACACTTTAAATGGGTGAATGGTATGATATGTGAGTTATATTTCAATAAAGCTATTATTTTTAAGAGGGAAATAAGGAGCAAACAACAGGGGCAGAAAAATAAAGGTATCAGCTCTGGGAATCAGTGAGAAGTACAGAGAAAATTAAAGGAAGATGCTGGAAAATGAGGTTGGTAATGTATATTGGGGTCACACTGAAAAACTCTAAAGAATGTAGCCTAAACACTAAAGAATGGGAGAATGGCGTCAGAGGAGGAGACAGGATCACAAGCTGTGCTTTACATGTTTGTAGAATTCAGTAAGACAGAAAGATTTCAATAGATGACCACAGACCAAAAATAAAGATACATATATATATATGCATGTGTATATACACATATATATCTAATATATATACATTACATATATGTGTGTGTGTGTGTGTATATATATATAGAGAGAGAGAGAGGCTGTTAGACTGTGATAGTAAATGCATAATAAGTGGGCTGGAAAAGAACTGATTGGAACAAACAGGTTGAACTATAAGGAGAGAAAGCAGAGAGGCTACTCAACAAGGCTGGGTTTCCAAGAGGGCATGATGAGAATATGACCAAGGTAGCAAGTCCTGGCTCCATGTCTCCTTAATGGCTTAGTACTATGTAGCTTGCTTTCTCCAGATCAGACCTTCCTTTTAGGATCCTAGAATGGAATTTTCTTACTGGAAAACACTCATTCTCTTGACATTCAGGTAGGCCCAAGTCTACCACACTCAATCACATTTTCTCTTCATATAATCTCTTAACCATCCTCTGTCCTTTAACTGTTTTTCTATAACCTGATCAAATGGCAACAAAAGTGAGAATGTTATAATCATATCTTTTTAGAGGTAGACTGTATCTCAGATAAAAAAAATGGCAGATATTCAATTTCCCAAAATATATATGCAGAAAAAAATAAGTCTGGAAGGATATATGCTCAGGTAATCAGTTAATTTATTTACTTGTATTTTATGAATTCTTTTAAATAAACACATTGCTTTTTAAAAAAAGACTAAAGGTTTCTGTCAGTTAAAAAATGACACTGATGAAGCAGAGTCCTTACAGATCATCCAGTCTGACCCTGGCCCATACGGTAGCCACGTGTGGCGTATCAGTTCCTTAAAAATGCAGTTCCTGTGCTGCACAAGATGTGTCAAGTGCTCAAAAGCCACATGTCACTAGTGGCTCTGTGCCACACAGCAGGGACATAAAAGATTGCCATCCTCAAAGAAAGTTCTACTGAACAGCACTGCTCTAATTAAATAAAAAATACCATTGAGGACAACATAGTAATAGAAAAGATTGAAGAGGTAGTGCTGATACTTAAAAACCTGGTATTTTCAGCCAGGCATGGTGACTCATGCCTGTAATCCTAGCACTTTGGGAGACTGAGGTGGGGAGGATGGCTTAAGGTCAGGAGTTCTAGACCAGCCTGGGCAACATGGTGAAACCGTGTCTCTACAAAAAATACAAAACATTAGCTGGTCATGGTGACATGCGCCTGTAGTCCCAGCTACTTGGGAGGCTGAGGTGGGAGATCACCTGAGCTGGGGAGGTCAAGTTTGCAATGAGGTGAGATTGCACCACCACACTCCAGCCTGGGTGACAGAGTGAGACCCTGTCTCAAAAAAAAAAAAAAAAAAAAAAAAAGCAAACAACAACAACAACAAAAAACCCTGGTATTTATTTTTAAGTACACTTTTTCAAACATTCAGAAGTTATTTCATCCTATCTTCATGGTTTCCATTCTATGCCTGGTTTAGGATTGGAATCTGATCAAATAAACATGTTCAACAGAACCACTTCTCATGACTATATAACAGATGATCAATATGTATTTGCTGAGGAAATTTTTCAATTTTCTTATTTTTTTTCACAAAATTTATGGTTTCAAAGGACCAAACTTGAATACTACACCTTCATGTTCTAAGAATCAGAGGACGTATATAAAACCTCAGTTGCTTGATAAGGACTACATCAAAGTGAAAAGCCACAGGAAAGAACTAGAAAGTATACTTTTGACCCTAGTTCTGTAAAGTTTCCTTATGCCACAGATAATACACATCCCCATTCCTGCCAAATTCCTTCCCTCACCCCTGTCTATGGTCTCAAAGTTATAGTTTTGGCCAGGTGCAGTGGCTGGCACCTGGAATCTCAGCACTTTGGGAGACCAAGGAGGAAGGATTGCTTGAGGCCAGGAGTTTGAGGCCAGCCTGGGCAACACAGCAAGACCCTATCTCTACAAAATCTTTTAACAAAATTAGCCAGAGGTGATGGTATGCACTTGTAGTCCCAGATACTTGGGAGGCTGAGGCGGAGGATCCCTTGAGCCCAGGAGTTCAAAGCACAATGAGCTATTACTGTGCCACTGGATTACCGTCTGAGCAACAGAGCAAAACCTTGTCTCAAAAAAAATTTTCTAATTAAAGATAAATGGTTATAGTTTTATGAACCTTGACTGCAACTGAGGGAAAAATCCCATAATTGGCAAAATGAATTCTGCCTGCTTGCAAAACTTTAGGACTCATAGAGAATGAATAATAGAAAGCCCATATTAGAGGATCCACATCAGTTAAAAAGTTTTTCCAAGTAAGAGTGACTCTGAGTTCCGCAGAGTTAAAAGATTGGGTTCAAATCAAAGACTTGTGAGATCTTGAGGAAGTTACTTAATCCCTCTGTGACTCACTGTTCTGAAATGTAAATGAAGACAATTTGTAACCCAAAAACATAAACATGAAAGAGTTTTCTCAAAGATTGCAAATCCTAAGGATAATTTCATTTTAATATCAGTCATTTAGTCTGGATACACCATGATGCAGACTAATTTTCCCGCTGCGTAAGGTCCACACAAAAACATTACCAATAAAATTTACTTGTGGATCAAATTTTGCTCCTGAGGCTTCGTCGTTTTTTTGGTTAAGAAAAAAAAGAAAGCACTAGACCGGGCACAGTGGCCCATGCCTGTGATCTCTCTTACGGAGGCCAAGGCAGGTGGATGAGTTTGAGAGCAACCTGGGAAACATGGAAAATCCCCATCTCTACAAAACAATACAAAAATGAGTCAGGTGTGGTGGCACATACCTGTGGTCCTGGCTACTCCGGAGAGTGACGTGGGAGGATTGCTTGAGCCTACACAGAGGTTGCAGTGAACCAAGATGGCACCACTGCACTCCAGCCTGGGTGACAGAGCAAGACCCTGTCTCAAAAAAAAAAAAAAAAAACTATAAAATTGAGAAATTCACAAAAAAATGTGCATACTTGGCCAGGCGCCGTGGCTCAAGCCTGTAATCCCAGCACTTTGGGAGGCCGAGACGGGTGGATCACGAGGTCAGGAGATCGAGACCATCCTGGCTAACACGGTGAAACCCCGTCTCTACTAAAAATACAAAAAATGAGCCTGGCGAGGTGGCGCCGCCTGTAGTCCCAGCTACTCAGGAGGCTGAGGCAGGAGAATGGCGTGAACCCGGGAGGCGGAGCTTGCAGTGAGCTGAGATCCGGCCACTGCACTCCAGCACGGGCGACAGAGCGAGACTCCGTCTCAAAAAAAAAAAAAAAAAAAAAAAAAAAAAAAAAAATGTGCATACTTAACCTTCTTTTTATTTACTTATTTACTTATTTTTAGTATTTTGAGACAACGTCTTGCTATGTTGCCTAGGCTGGTCTTGAACTGCTGGGTTCAAGCCATCCTCCCATCTTGACTTCCCAAAGTACTGGGATTACAGGTGTGAGCCACCAGGTCCGCCAGCCCTGCTACACTATTCTTGGCCCCTCAATGACTATATGAATTTTAGGATCAGCCTGTCGAGTTCCACACACACACACACACACACACACACACACACACACACAAATTCTATTTGGATTTGTGTGGGAATTTCTTGAATATATAGATTAATTCATTGAGTAGTATGTTTATAGCATTGAGTCCTACGATTCATAATACATATGGCATATATTTCAATTTAGTCAGTTCTTCCTTTAAGTCCCTGGGAAAGTTTTATATTTATATTAGTCCCTTTGTAGTGCTATAACAAAACACCTGAGACTGGGTGATTCACACAGAGCAGAAGTTTATTTTCTCAGTTCTGGAGGTTGGGAAGAACAAGATCAAGACTCCAGCAGACACTGTGTCTAGTGAGGGCCTGGTCTCTGCTTCCAAGATGGTACCTTGAATGCTGCTTCCTCTGGAGCAGACAAATGCTATGTTCCCATGAGGCAGAAGGGACAGATTTACCACCCCCCTCAAGCCCTTTTATAAGGCACTAATCCCATGCATGAGGGCTTGCCCTTATGTCTTCAACACTTCTCAAAGGCCCCACTTCTTAATACTGTCATCTTGGGAATTAAGTTTTAACACTTGAATTTTGGGAGACACATTCAGGCTATGGCAATACTCTTCATGAAAGGCCTTGTGTATATTTTGCTAGATACATTGTCAGGGTTTTGTTGCTATTGCGAATAGAATCTCTTTTTCTATTACATTTTCTAATTTGTTATTACTGATGTATGGGAACGCTAATAGTTTTTTAAGTGGATCTTGAATTCAAAAACCTTGCTAACTCTCTTACTGGTCTTAATAACTTATCTGTATACTCTTCTGGATTTTCTGCATAGACAATCATATGGTCTGAAAATACAGGTAGATTTTTCTTTCCAATTTAAAAATTTTATTTCCTTCATCTCTTTCTTTCTTTTCCTTTCTTGTGTGTGTGTGTGTGTGTGTGTGTGTGTGTGTGTGGGTGAGACAGAGCCTCGTTCTGTTGCCCAGGCTGGAGTGCAGTGGAACAATCTTGGGTCACTGCAATCTCCATCTCCCAAGTTTGAGATTCTCCTGCCTCAGCCTCCTGAATAGCTGGGATTACAGGCACCCGCCACCATACCTGTCTAATTTTTGTATTTTTTTTTTAGTAGAGATGGGGTTTCATCATTTTGGCCAGGCTGGTCTCCAACTCCTGACCTCAGGTGATCTGCCTGCCTCGGCCTCCCAAAGTGCCGGGATTACAGGCATGAGCCATCTCGCCCGGCCAATTTATTTCTATTGTCGGTTGAATTACATACATTTCTGATGTTGTGCCAATGCATGCCACTGCACTCCATAAGCTAAAAAAATGGCAATTTCATATGTATTAGCCTAATGCATTACCTAGGACCTCCAGTGCCATGTTCAATAGAGACAGTGATAGAAAGTACCCTTGTCTACATCCTAACTTTGATGAAAAGTGCTTCTAAAATTTTACTATTAAGTATGATAATTGCTTTACATTAAGGAAGATAGGGCTGGGTGTGGGGGCGCACACCTGTAAACTCAGCACTTTGGAAGGCTGTGGGGAGGATTGCTTGAGCTGGGGAGGTGGAGGTTGCAGTGAGCCAAGATGTTGACACCGCACCCCAGCCTGAGTGACAGTGACACCTTGTCTTAAAAAAAAAAAGGAAGCTAGCTTGCTAATAGTGCATTATCTGATGTTGACTCTGTCCTTGCATTATTGTAATAAAACCTAATTCACCACGATGCATTGTGTGTGTGTGTACATTGCTGCATTTGACTTGGTATTATTGTATTTAAAATTTTGGAATTCATGTTCATAAAAGTTAGTAACAGCTAGCATCTATTTGGTTTTCTATGTTCTGGACATTGTTAAGTTACTTTCCTTGAATTATTTCATTTCATCCTAGAAGGCTTCTTGTAGAGGTTATTTCCCCCTTTATCTATGAGGGAGTTAAGGCACAGTGAAGGCAAGTCATTTTCCCTAAGGTCACAGGGAAGGTAAGCAGTGGCAGCAGGAGTACAAATCCGGATTGCCTGGCTCCAGAGGCCGAGCACTAAGCACTGCCCTGTGCCCTCTCCCTGTGACAAAGACTCGTCATTCAGACTGTTCTACCATGAACTGTCCTTGTATATCCTTGTTCCAGTTTTGTACCAATATTATATTATTCTCTATAGATGATTAGATCGCTCTTCTTTTTTTATTTAAAAAAACTTGTCAAACTTTTTAAAAAACCTATTTCATCCTATCACCTTTGCTAGTCTGATGTCGACAGTTTTGCAGTGGCCTCCAGGTTTTACGGCATTTGCAAGCTCCTGTCCTGGGGATACTGGGGAGGTATACATCCCATAAAGCCAGGGACACAGACCACAGATCAGCAGCGGACTCCCCACCCTCCAGCACGCTTGTGTGTGTTTGTTTGTTTGAGATGGAGTCTTGTCGCCCAGGCTGGAGTGTAGTGGTGTGATCTCAACTCACTGCAACCTCCGCCTCCCGGGTTCAAGGGATTCTCCTGCCTCAGCCTCCCAAATAGCGGGGATTACAGGTGCCCACCACCACACCCGGCTAATTTTTATGTATTTTAGAGACGAGGTTTCAGCATGTTGGCCAGGCTGGTCTCCAACTCTTGAGCTCAGGTGATCCACCCACCTCAGCCTCCCAAAGTGCTGGGATTACAGGCATGAGCCACCGCGCCCGACCAGCATCCTTTCAAGTACTGGGGTCCCCCCAACCCCCCAGCTTCCAGCTAGGAGTCATTTGATTCCTTTATCCCAAAGGACCTGTCACTGTTTTGGTTTCCAAAGCCCAGCAGGGTCCAGGCTCTTCAGCCTCCAACCACTTTGTATTCTTTTCTGCTTTTCATTCATGGAGATAAAGATTAACTTATTTTTCAGACTGGGTATTTTTTTTTATTTAGGTAATTTTAAATTTTTATTTATTGAGATGGAGTCTCACTCTGTCACCCCGGCTGGAATGCAGTGGTGAGATCTCCATTCACTGCAATCTCAGCCTCCCGGGTTCAAATGATTCCCCTGCCTCAGCCTCCTGAGTAGCTGGAACTACAGGCGTGCGCCACTATGCCTGGCTAATTTTTGTATTTTTAGTAAAGATGGGTTTTCGCCATGTTAGCCAGGCTGGTCTTGAATGCCTGACCTCAGGTGATCTGCCTACCTTGGCCTCTCAAAGTGCTGGGATTACAGGCGTGAGTCACCACGCCCAGCCTTTATTTACTTTCTATATCTCACCTATCACTGCCGCAGTTTGCCGAAGAGAGGATGCCCTCAACCCTAACTTCTCCAAACCATCCCAAAGGGGAAGTCTGCTCCACGTCAACAGTGTTGTTGTTTTTAAAGGCCATCTGTCTGTCTACAAGCCAGATTATAGCAAAAGGATGTCGAGGGAGCGATATGAAAGCAAGCCTGAGAGTCCTGGAGAGAAGGTGGCCGAGCGGCCCTTTGAAGGTGGTCACTCCCTCAGACCCTGCCCTTCCTGCCTTGTTCCTCCAGTTGTCAGATTTGCTGTTGGGACCCTCACTGGGAAGAGGGGGGCCTGGACTGGGAGGGAGACGGAAAAGCTGCCAGGGGCCCTTTTGGATCCAGAATTGAGGCAGCAGTTCCAGCCAGGTCTGGAGGTGGGGGCTGCCCTCCAGCCCACAAGGGAATGGTACTGATTCCAAAACATGGCGAGAACTCCCTGGCTGGGAGAGGGAGGTGCTTGCTCTCTTGAATCATCTGAGCCCAGGCTGGGAGGCCCAAGGAGGACAACGAGGCCAGCCCACTCTAGCCCTATCCGCTCCCTTTAACCCTGAGCTAGTCACCCTCCCAGATTTGTCCTTTTTCCTAAGTGCCCTCCCTGCAAAGTCTGCAGAGAGCAGCCCTCCCTTGCGCCAGCTCATACCACACTGTCCTTTCTTTCAGCAACCCCATGGGTATGAACTTGAGATGATGCATGTCCTAAAAGCCTCTTTGAGCTGAGGGAAGGTGTGGGTGACTCAGCGAGGTTTGGACTGGGGGCTGCCTCTTCTCAGAGCTGCTGTAAGGGCCAGGGCCACCTTCCCTGGTGGGTGTCTGTGGCCTGGGCAGCAGTGCTACTGGCTTTGCAGGCAGCCCAGGTCATCCCTAGCAGTCTGGGAGGCTGGGGGTGCACCGGCCTCCATTTCTGATAGGGCTGAGGCTCCTTCCTCACCTAAGAGCTGACTGTCTTGAAGAGTGGGCACAGAGGAGCCAGCAACCTGGGCGGTGTAGGCACCCAGGAGAACATCTGCAGCTCAGTCTCAGAGAGAAGTCTCCTCCAACACAGCTATTGTAGAGATGGGGAAACCGGGCTGAGAGGGAAGGGGGCGTGCCCAAATCACCAGGCCTGGAATATTTGAGCTTTGGGGGTGGATCTCCCAGGAAACGTGTTTTATGGCACCGCCGCCTCTGGTCACCCACCCCAAGGTGTGGCGGGCCTGGACAGACAGCTTGACTGAGGGCCGGGCTGGTGAAGCCAAACCTACCACTCAGGAAGGGGACCCAGACCTTCTCCAGACAGAGTTTAAATCTGAGGACTCCCTTCTTTGGGCCTCAATTTCCTCACCTGAATTCCAAGAACCCTTCTAGCTCCTACACTCTGGGCCAAGCATTTCCTCTGAGCCCCAGTCAGCCTAGAGGACCAGGGCTACATCTTCCTTGGACAGAGACCCACCATAGGGGCAGCAGGAGGTAGGGGTGGGGGTGGGCAAGGTTCCTGTAGGGAGGGGGAGCTGTCATCAGAGATGGTGGCCGCAGGCAGTGGGTGTGTCGTGGCTCTGCTACTACTTGCTAGGTGACCCTGTGCCATTTCTTTCCCCACTCTGGACCTCAGTTTCCCTATCTGTTCTATGGAGATGAGATACCTGCCTACGTATTTGGGGACTTGGAAGTGTGTGGGGAGTTGCAGTGTTTCTTAGGTGTGTTCCTGGGGCAGCCTGCACCACCCCATAGAGATTTCCGGGCCCCACCCTAGGCTCACAGGATCGGAATCTCCGAGAATGAAGCCTGGGAACTTACATTTACACAGGCATCCGGGTGATTCTGACATGATTCAAAAACCACTAATAGTATGTGGCAAGTTCTTCATAAACGGTAAATTCATAACTGCCCCGCACTGTGAGCGCTCTGGATAAGCCAGTGCCGAGGGAAAAAGAGCTCTGAATGTCAAACCATGAGTCTCAACTCCACCTCCAGCTCTGAGAGCTGTGGGCAGGGAAGGGCGCTAGTCCAGTGTGCTGTAGAAAGACCAGTCTGCCACTGTATGGCACATGGATGGCGGGGACCGAGTGCGGGTGGAGAGAACAGAAGGTGGACAGGGCAGGGGAGGCAGGGACATGGCTGTAGCCGTGGAGATGGGAGGACAGACAGGACTTGGTGGCCACTTGAATGAACCAAGGGAGGAGTCTGGAAGAGACACCCAGTTTTGTATCAGATGTGTGGAGCGTGGGATGCTGTTCATTGATTGAGGGAGGAGGAGGAGGAGGAAGAGGTGTGGCATGGGAGGAGGTAGCTGAGCTCTGTCATGAATGTCATTTGAAGTCCCCAGGGAGAGCCAGGCCCGCCACCGCCTTCACTGCTTCAGCTGGCCCTCGGGGTGCCTGTGCTCCCTGGCCCTCTCGGCTCCTGCTTCATAGCTGTCAGCTGCAGTGGGGGACAGCTGCTCAAGGGCCCAGCATGTCTGTGTGTTTAGCCAGGGGACTGCTGCATGGTCCATGCCGAGCAGAAGCTGATGGATGACCCTCTGAACAAAACCCGTTACAACAACGTGATCCACCCAGCCACCAGCTCCTCACAGCTCATCTCCATCGATACGGAGCTCTCCCTGGCCCAGTGCATCAGTTGGTAGGTGCAGGCTCAGGACACGTGTGGCTCAGGCTCAGGTGAAGAAGCAGCTCATGCCTAAGCCCCAGGCAATCAGTGTCCAGAGGAATGAAATGACTAGAGTTGACTTAGACTCACCAGTGCATGGCGGGGAGGCTGGAGGAGGGTCCATGAGGTTTATAGGTTTCCAATATTTAATGAGGTCATGGTTTTGTTAAAGAAGAAACGAGTATGAGAGCAGGATCAGCACTGGCTAGGCAGCCAATGGGTCTGCATAGACTCTGCTCCGCTGAGTCTCCAACAGGACCATAAGCTTCTCCTCCTCATCCTCCCAGCCCGGCCCTACTCTCTCCCCCAGCTTGCTCAGCAGGTGACCTTATAGGCTCCCTACTTGTTGGGGGAAATAAGAACCAGACTGGGGGAACTGATGGGTACAGAGGCCCAGGTGTAGGGGCAGGACCCCAGGGCAGTGCAGCCTCTACTGAGCCAGGTGGGTGAGGGTCTGGAGAATGGGCATGGCTGCTGCAGGCATGGAAAGGAGGCGCAGATGGCGGCACTCCCAGGGACCACTGTCAGGGTCTCCATATGTGGATGTGTGCAGAGGTGGGTGCTGAGGGAGGAGGTGCAGGGAATTTCTCATCTTCTCTCCACTGCCTCTGAGTTGGAGATGTCAGAGGGAGACATGGCCCACTGTAAACTAACACAGTGCCCCCACCCACAGGGTTAGAACCCCTCCCCTGGAAGCGGCTCTGAGGGGAGCAGTCACATGTGGAGAGTGCAGGGCGCTGTGTCCAGCCAGGGGAAGGAGGACACCAAGGGGGTTGACCCTCCTCTGGCCAGGTGGCTGCCTTCTGACACACCAGCCTCTCTCTCTAGCACAGTGGCCCCCACACACCTACAGCCCTCAAGAAAGTTTTGGCCAAATAAACGAACAGCTCCGTCTCCCAGGAGGAAGCACAGCTGAAGGATGCGGAGGGTAGTAGAGTTGTGGATGCTCCGCCCCCTCTCTCCACAGTCAGACCAGAAAGAATGGGGCTTTCAGCCAGGCTCTCCCAGGCTGGGGTCTGAGTGTCACTGTCCAGCTATTGGCTTCTTGCTTAACAGGTCAGCCCAGCTGCTCCTGTACAACTGCCACCCTAGTGAGGGTGAACCAGCAGGCGAGTGACATGTCTGATAGTTGGGGATACAGGAAAGATTAGGCTGTGGGCTGCTGGGCCAGGAAGGGGTGTTTTTTTCCAGGGTTTGTTTATCTATTGACTTGATGAGGGAGGGTTATAGGTACAACCAGTTTAAAGATGGAAATTTTGAGAGAGCAGACAGGGACTTAGTGCTGGGTAAGGCAAGCAGGTTTGTCAAAGCAGCTCTTTTGGGGAGGCCAGAATCCTGTACCAATGTCGTCAGCAGGTTCATCAGCTGCTGGGGGAGTGCCGGACAGGGTTAAAGCACAGGAGAACTTTCTGGATGATAGGAATGTTCTATATCTTCAAAGGAGGTGGGTTATATGGGTAATGCATTTGTTAAAACTCATCAAAATGTAAAGCAGATCTGTGCATTTTACTGAATGTAAATTATACTTCAAATTAAAAACATTTTTTAAAAGACAGATGGGCCGGACGCAGTGGCTCACGCCTGTAATCCCAGAACTTTGGGAGGCCAAGGCGGGTAGATCACCTGAGTCAGGAGCTCGAGACCAGCCTGGAAAACATGGTGAAGTCCTGTCTCTATTAAAAATATAAAAATTAGCCAGCTATGGTGACACACGCCTGTAATGCCAGCTACTCAGGAGGCTGCGGCAGGAGAATTGCTTGAACCCAGGAGGCAGAGGTTACAGTGAGCCGAGATCCTGCCACTGCACTAGAGCCTGGGCAGCAGCGGGACTGCATCTCAGAAAAAAAAAAAAAAAAAGACATGAAGGTTTTCACTGAAGGCAGAGTAGCTTGTTATAGATTAGCCTCCCTACAAGAGCAGTTTAAAAACCCGGACAAAAATGTGCCCCCCACCAAAAACAACTGTTTGAAGGTAATTGGAGACCTCAGCCAGGACTTGAGTGACCAGGCCTAGGAGGTGACCCTGACAGTCTGTACTGCTTTTCCCACATTTGGTGACTGGTAAACAACAGAGGGCTAAGAGGTTAAGAAACTGAGTCTGAAGTGGTAGTTAAGAGGCTGGAGAGCCTAGCTGAATGTTTGGCACTCACAGGGTTGAACTGACCTAATGAGAATTTGGGTCCCAGTAAGGAGATGGGACCTTGGTGGGGACCCTGGAAGGGTCACCCCTAGGAGTCCAAATGAATAAAAAGTAGACCAGCCATCACAAAGACTAAAGCCTGCTTTGAACCAGCTTAGTCCCAAACTAGATGAAGGTGATCTGCGCTTACTCCAATTGTGTGCCATAAAGTCAAAGTCAATACTCTCTGGAGGCAGATAAAAGTTTACTAGGAACGCTGTAAGACAAGACTAAATGAGAAAGAACAAGGAAAAAAAAAACAAAAACCCAAAAACAATAGAAACACACATGTAAGGAAGATAAGCAAGAAACTTTTTTTTTTTTTTTTTTTGGAGACGGAGTCTCGCTGTGTCACCCAGGCTTGAGTGCAGTGGCACGATCTCAGCTCACTGCAACCTCTACCTCCCGGGTTCAAGCGATTCTCCCGCCTCAGCCTCCCAAGTAGCTGGGATTACAGGCATGCGCCACCATGCCCGGCTAATTTTTGTATTGGCCAGGCTGGTCTTGATCTCCTGACCTCAGGTGGTCCATTCATCTCAGCCTCCCAAATTGCTGGGATTACAGGTGTGAGCCACCGTGCCTGGCCAGTATTTTGCCACTATTTAAAATAAATAAATTTTTTTTCTTTTTTTTTTTTTTTCAGGTTTGTGTTCTGACTATATTGTAAACAGTCACACGGCAGCTGACTCTTCTCCAGGCCTCGCTGCCGGCTTTTAGATGTTTATTATTTTTGCCTTCTTGTCATGTGCGCGGTAGAAGAATGGCAGGCAGGGCTTGCTGTAGAGATCTTTGGAGGGAGAAAGGCAGGAAACTGAGCACCGTGCGAGCCCTCCCCTGCTCCTGCCTGCCCCCCTCGCCCAAGGGCTCTACTCACCACCCTGCTTGTTGGCAGCCCCGAGCTCCTGAGGGACCGGGGTCCCTGGTGCAGACTCTTCTGCAGGGTTCTGGGCAGCTGCCCGCAATCCACCACGTCCCTGGTTACGGTCGCTCACAAGCGGAAACACCAGCTCCACCTGGAGGGAAAGGTGCTCAGTTGCCACACCCGTGCCCACACCCCCCTCACACCCACCCCCGCAGAGATGCTGCGTGACTTAGAGGGTCCGGAGAAATCAGAAGGCAGGAAACCAAGAGCTAAGGGGGTCTGGGAGGGGCCACCAAGGGAGACGGCAAAGCTGGGGTAGGCAGAGTCAGGCTCACCATGGCCTCCCGGCTCTCCAGCTCCTCTGGGATGCTTGGCATGGGCTGAGGTGCCTCCTCCTCCACCTCCTCCCTGTCCAGTGCATCTCCTGTGGGGAGTGGCCAGAGGGCTCCTCAGACAACCCAACAAGGGACGTAACAATGGACCCACCTCTGCCCCCACCCTCACTGTGCAACCCTGGCCAGCCCCTCCCCAGAGGGAAATCAGCAGCTGTTCTTTACTTTTATTTTTTTGAAGAGCCAACGTCTCCCTACGTTGCCCAGGTGCCGTCCCACTACCAATCAACACAGGAGTTCTGACATGCTCCATTTCTGCCCTGGGCCAGTTCCCCCATTCATAGGCAACCCTGGTGTTCCCCCACTCCCAGGAGGTCGCCATATCTATGCCGAACATAGCGCAGATACCTGGTCGGCATAATGACCAGCTGTTCTAAAAGTCTCCTGCAACTCCTCAATCCTACGCTGCTAACAGTCCCCCCCTCTTCCTGGGGCTCTCTCCTCTTCCTCTAAGTGGTCTCCCATACCTTCCCCAGGGAGAGCCATGAGGCTCAGCTCGGTGTGTAGCTGCTTGTTCTGCTGGATGGCAGCTTCCAGGTGCTCCTAAGGGGCCAGGAAAGAGAGTGAGAAGGCATGGAGGCTGCTAGGTCACCCCGCTCCGGGCCCGGCCCTCATCAACTCCCTCAACTGGGTCTCCTGCAACTATCGGGGGGCCATCTCGGCCACCGCTTTGCCCTGAGCTTCCTGCTGCTGCAGCTGGGCAGAGCCTCCTTCTCAGAGGCCAGCTGCTGATAGGCGGCCACGTACTGCTGCAGGGGACCCAGGGAATGGTCTCGCTGCTGCTGCAGACTCTGAGCCTCTTGGCTCTTCAGCTCCACCTGCAGGATGGGTGTCAGGGTAGGCAGTGGCTGGCTTCCAGATTCTGGGACCATAAACGGGGTAGCGAGGGCACTGTGGGGCTCTGTCGCCTGCCCAAGCCCCTGGCTCCTAGCCCCTTCCTCCAGGTCTAAGTGACTGCCTCCCTTGCCTAGAGGCCCATGCCTCCCTCCCCAGCCTCAAATCTCACACCCTTCTTCCCACCATTGAAGCTGTAGGCCACAGACTGGTGGAAAAGCAGAGGGAGCCAACCACCATCTGCTAAGTTGTGGTGAGGTCGTTCTGTATGATCTCCAGGGTTTGCACCCACCTCCGCCTGCTCCCCCAAAGCTCGGCCTTCCGCCCCAGCTCCCCCAGCCTCTCCTCCAGCTCCTGCAGCCTCACCTCCTGCTTCTGCATCTTCTCCTCCTGCTGCCACAGCCTCGTTTCCTGCTCCCGCATCTTCTCCTCCTGCCTCCCCATCTTCTCCTCCTTCTCCTGCATCTTCTCCTCCTGCCTCCACATCTTCTCCTCCTGCTGCCGCATCTTCTCCTCCTGCCTCCACATCTTCTCCTCCTGCTCCCGTATCTTTTCCTCCTTCTCCCATATCATCTCCTCCTGCCACTGCATCTTCTCCTCCTGATCATGCATTTTCTCCTCCTGCCTCCACATCTTCTGCTCCTGCTCGTGCATCTTCTCCTCTTGCCTCCACATCTTCTCCTCCTGCTCCCACATCTTCTCCTCCTGCTCCCGCATCTTCTGCTCCTTCTCCCGCATCATCTCCTCCTGCCTCCGCATCTTCTCCTCCTGCCTCTGCATCTTCTCCTCCTGCTCCTGTATCTTCTCCTCCTGCTCACGCATGTTCTCCTCCTTATCCCGCATCTTCTCCTCCTTCTCCCGCATCATCTCCTCCTGCCTCCGCATCTTCTCCTCCTGCCTCCGCATCTTCTCCTCCTGCCTCCGCATCTTCTCCTCCTGCTCCCGTATCTTCTCTTCCTGCTCCCGTATCTTCTCCTCCTGCCTCCACATCTTCTCCTCCTGTTGCTGGTACAGGCGGTTCCACAACTCGTTCTCTTCCACCTGGGCTTGGAGCTTCGCGGACACACTCTGCAGCTCCTTACCCAGGTGGTCAGCCTCCTCCTGCAGCTGCTGCTGGAACAGTGAAAGTGTTGGTTTGAACCTCAGAAGGAAACAGACTCATGAGCTACCCATATAAATGTAATCTATAAAACAATGGTTTTTTATCTATGATCCTATAAAATATTTTGTCAAGCCCTACCCTGAGATTCTGATTTCCCAGGCAGGGCCTCAATTTGTAGATTTTTAGCACACTCTAGAGGATTCTATGGCAGGACCAGAACAAGGACCCAAATATTCTAGCTTTTGGCTGGAGACTCCCCATATCCTGCTTGATCCCTAGACCATGGTCCCAGCCGGACAGGGATCCCACAACCCCCGGGGCTGCAGCCGCTTGCCTGTGGCAGCAGGAGCTTGGCCCTCTCCAGCTTCCTTTCTAGCTCCTTTACGTTGAGCTGGATCTCAGACTTTTCAGATTCTACAAGTCGAAGTTTTTCTTGTAGTTCGGCATTTTTCTCCTTCAGCTCATCATCGGTTATGCTACAACCAGAGGCGGTAGATAAAGGAATGAACGAAGAACAGAAAGGACCGCTGTGGTGATCAACCCTCTGCTTTCACCCCACAACCACAGAACCGTGGCATTGGATGGGACCCCAGGAATTAAAAATCACAGGTGGCAGGCCAGAGAGAAGACATGAGTTGCCTGAGGCTACCCCATGAGTCAATGGCACAGCCGGCACTAGAGCTTCCCTGTGCACACGTGAAAACCTGTATGAGCCTCTCACCATGCTCACCTGTACCCCCACCTCCCAGCACATCCCCCAAGCTAAGAGCCCCCAGACCTCCCATCCCACCGTCCCCCATCCTACGTGTTCCTGTACAGTTCCAGACTCAGGGCGTCCCTCTCCTTTGTTAACTCCTCGATGTACTGCAAATAGACAAAGGTGAAGTCAGGATAGAGCAGGCAGAGGAGCGGCTGGCCGACCAGGAACAACAGCCACCGTGACCACTCCACACATCACTCCCCACTCCCAGTCACACCTCACATGCTCTCAAGGCACTTCCAAGCCCACAGTCTCATTTGTTTTTCTGTCTTTGTTTCTTTCTTTTTCTTTTCTTTTTTTTTTTTTTTTTTTTTTGAGGCAGAGTTTGGCTCTTGTTGGAGTGCAATGGCGCAATCTAGGCTCACCACAACCTCCGCCTCCCGGGTTCAAGTGATTCTCCTGCCTTAGCCTCCCAAGTAGCTGGGATTACAGGCATGTGCCACCACACCCGGCTAATTTTGTATTTTTAGTAGAGATGGGGTTTCTCCATGTCGGTCAGTCTAGTCTTGAACTCCTGACCTCAGATGATCCACCCACCTCGGCCTCCCAAAGTGCTGGCATTACAGGCATGAGCCAGAGTAAAACAAGTCAAGTATGGGAAGGGCAGGCACTTGGCCTGCGAGCTCTATGTCCAGTGCTCACTCCCCACAGCACCCCCCAACTCACCCACAGCAGCCGACCCAGCACCAGTTGGCCTCTAACAACCACACACAAAAGCAGCAAGAAATGGCCATGCTGCCTTCTGGGCAGGACACTCCATCTTGCAGAAGGGACTTTTAGGCTCACTCCTCCATCTGTGAAGCCGGGCTCCCAGGGGACAGGGTAAGTAGTTGGACTCACCCTGTCCGCTTTCTTCTTCTGTGTAGCAACAGCAGAGAGAGCCCGCTCTAACTCTCCGGCAAACTTCCATGAATCATGCAGGCGGCTCACCAGATCCCTGGACTCTCCTGGAATGAGAGACATTCAGATGTGGCCCAAAGGTCTCCCCATAAAGGCCTGTCAAAGTGCCAGGTTGAAGGATGACCGGGTGCCAGATTCCCACCTTCCAACTGCTGGACAGCACGCTGGCTGTAATAGAGTGCCGTCTGAAGCTCAGTTTTCTCACATGTAAGGATTCGTATGGTATGAACCTGGGCCTTTGGGAGAAAAGACAAGCAAATGCTGAAAGAGAAGCAAAGAAACCTTCTCCAGAGGACAGGAGGGGAACTTCACACCGTCCACTCACCTCTAGCTCCCTCCTTAGGGCTTCCTGATGTTGGTGGCTTGCCTTCTTTTCCTATAGAAAGAGGAAGACAGAGCTCTTACTAGGGGGAGGCAGAGATGGCACAGCAAGAGACATGCCCCCAGAATGGCACCACTGCCCCAGGACAGGCCCACCCATGGGACCAGGTTATCAGGAACCCTGTGGGGACGGGGTGGGATCTGGGAGCTGAGCCTTCTTCCCCAGGCTGGGAGTGGGCGAGACGAGACTGGGGCCTCTATATCTGAGCGTCCCCCAAACCCAGCAGCCATGTCATGAGCAAACAAAGAAATCACGTTACTTCTTCCAGCTGAGCTTGGTTCTGTTGTTTCAGTCAAAGGAAGGTGACTGAATGTGGCCCCTCGACTCTATTCCCCAGGCCAGGAAGCAGTAGGCAGGGGCCAGGGATGGATTTTCTTCTTTTTTTTTTTTGAGACGGAGTCTCGCTCTGTCACCCAGGCTGGAGTGCAGTGGCCGGATCTCAGCTCACTGCAAGCTCCGCCTCCCAGGTTCACGCCATTCTCCTGCCTCAGCCTCCCGAGTAGCTGGGACTACAGGCGCCTGCCACCACGCCGGGCTAAGTTTTTTTTGTATTTTTAGTAGAGACGGGGTTTCACTGTGTTAGCCAGGATGGTCTCGATCTCCTGACCTCGTGATCCGCCCGTCTCGGCCTCCCAAAGTGCTGGGATTACAGGCTTGAGCCACCGCGCCCGGCCTGGGATGGATTTTCAAGGCAAAGTTCTTAGACCCAATGGGAACACGAACTGGTAAACTGTCCTCAACTCCCAAAGAAAAAGGATTTGGGTCTTTGTTGGGTTTTGTCGACAGCCACAGAGCTCAAAGTCTGAAACTGGATTCTCTAGAAAAGACAGTCAGAAACCTTCAGAGATGGAGTGTGAGAAAAGCCCACTTTTCTGCCAGCTTGTGATTTAGAAAGGTGCGTTCATTCAACAAACATTGACTGAGCACCTACGGGCCAGGGACGGTTCTTCACAGCGGGAGTATAGGACGGAAAAGGCAGACAGGAGCCCTTGGCCCTGAGGTTTCCATTCTAGTGGGCCTTTAACTCTCAGACTCTCAGAGCTGACAGACACCTCTGATACTCTCTATCTCTACCTCAGGAAATGCAAGCCCGAGAAGGAGAGTTTACAGCAGGCCCTGGACTAGGGATTAACATAAAAACAACAATGATAAATCTCATTTAAACTTCACAAATGTAGGTAAAACAAGACCACTCCTATTTTACAGATGTGAAAAGAGAGGCCCAAAGAGCTCAAGCAATTTGCCCTAAATCATATCCCCAGCAGATGGAGAGGATTCAAACCCAGAATTCTTAACCAGTACCTGGCAGTTCTTCCACAATCTCAATTACCCTCCACCACCCCTTGGGCCCTCTGTCCCCAGGAGCCTGGCCAGCGAAGACTCACATCCTCAGGTGAGTGGCAACCACCAGAAGTGGTTGTCTCGGGGTTAGTGCCGTTATTTATTTTCTTCTTTTTGGTGTCAGTTGCTCCTGCACCAACACTAGGGCTGGTCTGGGGATGATAGTCTCTCAACTGTGGAAAGGAAGAGCAGTGATACTCATGAGAACTACAAGCTCCAACAGTCACATCCTGCTTTACCGTTTATACAAAATACCATTATAGACCATCTGATTTAATGCCACCAACAACTGTAGGAAGTGTTGTCACAATCACTTAGTGACTGAGAGGGATTGATACCATGGCTGAAAAGAAGGCAATAATGGAACTTAAACTCAGTCTTCTGACTCCAACCTCTGGGGTTTTACCAAGAATCAGCAGCTGCCAGGGACCAAAACCAGAGGCAGAGGTAGAAAAGCAAATATTAAGTAGGCAGGAACTGTACACTGTGTGGTTTAGAGTCATACATCCTCACATGTCTGTTAGTGTGAGGAAGGGCACCACTACCTCTCAAAATTTATATTAATGTATCCTCATGGCAGAAGGCAGCCTTTCTGTGAAATCTGGGAACTTAACAGAAAGATGACAACCCAACCCTCATTTTAGAGAGAAGTCTTGTATACTCTTATACATCTATGTGACAGTCACCCCTAAGTACATTAATGTTTTGTTCCTCAGTAGACTCAAAGGAAACTGATGCTTCAGAAAGATGCCCCATATTTATCCTGTGGCACTCAAAGTACCCCAGGTGGAGATGAGATGAGGAAGATTCAAGCTGTCAAGTTCAGTTTCCCAAGATCTGTTCCACAGAAGATAGGCAGATCTCACTCCAGAAACCACTGACTGAGGGGCACTCTGGTCCCAGAACAAAGGAGAATTCAAGTCTGAGGTAGAGAACTCAGAAACAATGTTAAAATCTCTCTGGAGAGTAGAAGCCTGGGAGAAAACTAAACCAAACCTGTTCTCCCATTGCCACCCAGAGACACTGTTAACGTGTTGAGCTCATGGGGGACTTGTCGGCTTTTCACACTGTCAATGTCTGTATTAAGGAAGTAAGGCAGCCTGAAACCTCTCTCTCCTAGGCCCCACGGTCCCCATTCCCCTTCCAGCTGGAAACCTGTGCTGCAACCAGAGGAACCTGAAATTGGCAAGAACACTTAGGGGACTGCGTCCTAAGTCCAGAGACCGGTCTCATTGCAGTAATGACAGTTCTAGAGGGACTGCGACATCACTACATTCCACTCCTCGGTGGAGTGGTGGGGGGGACACAGGAGTGCAATGCCCAAGTTGCCACTCTGAGATTGGGGAGGGGGGTCACAGGATTCGGACCCAGGTCCTTAGAGACGCAAGCCCAGAGAGCCCAGGGAGGTCAGGCTTGGGGCGGTGGGAGGTGAGGGCCGAGTATGGAGCAGGGAGCCGCAGGAGTCACCTGCCCAAAGTGACTCTGGGGCAACTGGTGGAGGGCAGGTTCTGGGGCACCCAGGTGCTTGGAGACTTGAGCCCAAAGACCCCAGGGAGGTCGGGTTTCGGGTAGCAGGAGGTAAGAGTGGACTACAGAGTGGGAAGCCCCAGAAGTCACCAGCTCAAAGTCACCCTGGGGGGTTGACTGGCTCACAAGATTTGGGTGTGGGGAGCCCACAGGCACTGGGGGAGGGGCAGCCAGGTGTGCCTCCGGAGTGGCACAGACTCTGGCAGCAGTTTGGCTGTCAGAGGGAGCCTGGGGCTGAGTTGGGGGTGCCGCAACCTGGTACATTTTACCTTTTCCTTGGCCTTAGCCAATTTTTTCTGTAGGGTTTCCTCGGACATCATGGGACGGGTAGGGCGGTGGGTTTGGGGCCACATCAGCACAGTCCAGGCGAGGACAACTATACACCTCCAGTCACCTGCCACGTAGCTGTGTGACTGAGACAGAGGAGGCGTAACCAGGGCCACAGTAGAATGCAGAATAGGGGCGTGGCCTCAATGCTTCAAGCTCATTGGTCAATAAGATGAAAGGGAAATGAGGCGTGCCCAGACAGCAGCGTGTCATGAAGGACCTGTGGTGTCACAAGGAAAGCCGCCCATGCAACCGCTGTCCCCGCCCACTCCAGGACAGGGGCGGGACTGGCTTTCACTTTAAAAACTTTAAAACTGTATAACCTCAATTGAGGTACAAATCCTATTAAAATGGAAATTTATAGTGTGCTTGACGATTGATAAAGACTATATTATCCTATATTCCAATAAGATAATATAATCACAATGATTTCTCTTTTTTGGAAAAACTTTCTCTTATTCTCCTACATTATTGTTAAGGTTTTATTAAACAAACAAACAAACAAAAAACAAGAAACCTGTCTAACATCTTTAAAAACACAAAGCTTTAGAGCCAGGTGTGGCGGCTCATGCCTGTAATCCCAGCACTTTGGGAGGCTGGGGCGGGTGGATCACCTGAGTTCAGGAGTTCAAGGTCAGCTTGACCAACATGATGAAACCCTGTCTCCATTAAAAATACACAACTAACTGGGCATGGTGGCAGGTGCCTGTAATCCCAGCTACTTAGGTGGCTAGGTAGGACAATCCCTTGAACCTGGGAGGCGGAGGTTGCAGTGAGCAAAAATCATGCCACTGCACTTCAGCCTGGGCTACCGAACGACACTTTTTCTCTAAATACATATATACTTACATACACGCATACATACCTACACACACACACACACATACACACACACACACACACACACACAAAGAAAGCTTTCCATTTAATAAGCACTCAAAGGTCTTTACAAGTTTAAAACAAATACAGGACCCTCTAAAGTAAAGCTAAATGCTAAGCGATGCGGGAGAGAAAAAGGACATAAATAACTCCCACTCTCATGAGGTTAATCACTAAATCCTATTTTTCTAGAATCACCTGGCCTCTCTAAGCCCTGAAAATGAAACTGCATTTCTCACTTGATACTTGGCTATGACTTGCAATCATGAAAACCAAGAGTTGTGTTCTGTCACTGTGTAGTGCTTGCTACCTGGGATCAAGGGTTGACTTTTTCATGATTTGCTCCATTACCTGTGTGCTTCTTATCCCAGACCAAACTAAGCTTTTTTCTAGAGTTCTACCATTTTCAGTTTTACTGTATTATTTCTTGCTTTCCAATGGATACAAAGCAGAGTCCTGGTAGGCACATTTTGTATACCTGCAAAGATGCAAAACTAAACAGTTCCCTCTGTTCAATATTAAAACAAAAGTCCTGTAAACCTCAGATAGTGAGTGTAATACTTCGGCACTAGCATGAAAGCCTCAAATACAAAAAAATACCAAGAACACTCCTAGCAAACAAAAGTAAGCTCTTGGCTGGGAGCAGTAGTTCACTCCTGTATTCCCAGCATATTGGCAAGCCAAGGTGGGGTAAGTCAGGAATTCAAGACCAGCCTGTGCAGCATAGCGAATTCCATCTCTGCAAAAATTTTAAAAATTAGCTGGGCATGGCGACACACACCTGTAGTCCTAGAGCTACTTGGGAGGCTGAGGTGGGAAAATCACTTGAGCCCAGGAGTTTGAGGCTGCAGTCGCTATGATCATGCCATTGCACTCCAGTTGGGGTGACAGAATGAGATCTAGATATTACATTCTGTCCTGCTCCTATTTACACTAAAATCACTAAGTTAAAATATTTTCATTCAGCAGGATAATAATTAAGTGAAATTTGACTTTGGTTCTTTGCTAGCAAAACATAAATAAATAAAGTGAAATGACAAATTACTTACTGGGAGAAAGTCTTTGTAACCTCAATGACAGATAAAAGGTTTATATCCTTAGCCTATAAAGAAATCTTTAAAATTACTCAGAAAAAAAAATGAATGATTTCCAGCAGGAAATGGGCAATGGAGAAACCGGCACTTCCCACTAGAAGAAAAATGGCCAATGAGCATATGAAAAAGATTCAAAAGCACTAGAAATCAAAGAAATGTAATGAAAACAATGAAAGGTTCTGCTTAAAGACCAGTAGAAATGACAAATGGCAGGGGGAACCTGGAGCTCCGTCCCTGTTTGTGGGAGTGTAAACTCAACCAATTTTCCTGCAGGATAATTTGATAATTACTTTTAAAAATCCTAAAACTGTTTCATATTATTTTCCTCTAGAAATTCTACATCTATGAATTTGGTGCAAAAATCCTTACTCAAGTCCATTAAAAAGTATATGGAAGGAAATTCACTCTGGTGTGGCACCAGTGCACTTAACATATATCCAGCTATTAAAAATGATGATGCTAGGATATATTTCTCCCATAGAAACATGCTTAAAATATAGTCAGTGGCAAAAGACCATATATTATGATTCTACTTCGTTAAAATGTTTCTAGGCATAAAAAGTGTGAAAAGCAACAAACCAGAATGTGTTGAGTGGCAAAATTAAATATTTTTCTTTATATTTTGTCATCCAAATTATTACAAAAAGAATGTGATTTCCTTTATAATCAGGGAGAAGAGTTATTTTCATTGATTTATACTTACATTTCTTTTTGTTTTCTTCTTTTTTCTTCTGTATGTATCCCATGTAGGCTAGAGAGCTTAAATCCCTGCCTCTCGAGGGAAATCAGCCCATTTTCAGGGCGTGCAGTACGCAAAGCTGCCCCATCTTCCTTTTTTAATTTTTATTATTTATTTATTTATTTACATATTTATTTAGAGACGGAGTCTTTCTCTGTTGCCCAGGCTGGAGTGCAGTGGCGCATCTCAGCTCACTGCAGCCTCCATCTCCCGAGTTCAAGCGATTCCCCTGGCTCAGCCTCCTGAGTAGCTGGGACTACAGGCATGCACCACCATGCCCAGCTAATTTTTGTATTTTTAGTAGAGGTGGAGTTTTACCATCTTGGACAGGCTGGTCTCAAACTCCTGACCTCAAGGGATCCTTCTGCCTTGTCCTCCCAAAGTACTGGGATTACAGGCATGAGCCACTGTGCCTGGCCTGTCATATTATTTCTAAACATTTCAGTGATATTTCAATTAAGTTAAATTTAATTCTTACTGACCTGAACTCTTATCTTGTTTAATGATATCTTCCAGGTGAAAAGTGTTTCCTCTGTAATCACAGGTGCTAAAGGAAATAAAACATGTATTCATTAGGTAGACGTCCACTAAACCACTAATTCTTGCATTGTAGTTCTCAGAACCTCAGCATCAGCAACACGTGGGAACTTGTTAGACATGCAGATTCCTGGGCCAGCCCCACACCTCCTGAATCAGAAAGTGGGCAAGAGGGACAGCTATCGGTGCTTTAATAAGCCTTGAGATGCTCCCTGGAGTTTGAAAACCACAGAACTAGAATACGTGTGGTAGTAAGTGCTCACACTTTATCCCAGGTACCTAGGGACTCTTCCCCTCTTTTCCGTTCTCTTTTCCACTGAAATAAAATGAGAGCTCATTTTGACTTAATGGGTATAAGAAAGAAGGCAGTGAGATGACCAGGGTTTCAAGTGAGAGTTCAAAATTTAATCAGTGGACGGTGACAGGATGCAAGTCTTCTAAACAGATTACTGCAAGAAAGCTGATAATAATCTATACAGTAGGTATCATTAGTGTATTGATGTTAAATTTTGGGGGTAGATTAATGGTATTGTGATTATATAGGAGAATGTCCTGGTTCTTAGAAGATATCTACAAAAGTACCTAACAGTGAAATGCTCTGATACTGGCAACTTACTTTGAAATGATTCAGGGGTTAAAAGGGCACATATACAATCTTTCATACGCGGAAGAGAGAAACAAATATGACAAAATGTTAACTAGTGAATCCAGTTGAATAGCATACAGATGTTCACTGTATGATTTTATCAACTTCTCTATGTTTGCAAGTTTTTAAAATAAAAAGTTGAGGGAAAAGAAACATCACCCCAAATGTTTCTATGAAAGGGAACTATAGAAAAAGCACAGAATTGAACACTCTGTAGAAGAGCGCACCGTACCCATCCGGACAGCGTGGTCACGGCGCAGGGTCTCCTCCAGGAGGCTGTTCTCTGGCCTCTTCTGTGCTGTCACTGCCCCCTGACGCTGCCGAGGCTTTATTCTAACAACTCTTTCTAAAGGTATAACTTTTTTCTTTCATCTAAGAAAGAGACAAAAGAATGAGTATACACTTAGAAAATAATATTACACTTATACTTGTGTAAAAGCAAAAAATACTTTGAAAAGTGGGGAAGCAAGAAATATACTGTTCCACAATTCTGTTCTTACTGTCTTTTTATTCTGCCAATGACTTCCTATTTCTGCTGCCTATGGTGGGGTGAGCTGCAAATGATTTCTTTTCCTCATTGATTTAAAATGTCATGTTTATAATATACTTAACTCCCTCAGAAGCATTTGGGTTTATATCTGAGCTCTATTCTATTCAAGTGATCTATCTGTTCACAAGCCACTATCAATTTTGATTATTAGAGCATCCTAAAGTTAAGTAATTCTTTTTTTTTTTTGAAATGGAGTCTCTCACTCTGTCGCCCAGGCTGGAGTGCAGTGGCACGATGTAGGCTCACTGCAAGCTCCGCCTCCTGGGTTCACACCATTCTCCTACCTCAGCCTCCTGAGTAGCTGGGACTACAGGTGCCCGCCACCATGCCCGGCTAATTTTTTGTATTTTTAGTAGGGACAGGGTTTCACCGTGTTAGCCAGGATGGTCTTGATCTCCTGACCTCGTGAACTGCCCGCCTCAGCCTCCCAAAGTGCTGGGATTACAGGCATGAGCCACCATGCCCAGGCAAGTAATTCTTTGATTAGAATATTAGTATTTAATGGAGCCTGACCCTTTTGACTCTAAACTCAAATTCTTCTTATCTCTAACTTACAAAAGACAACAATTATGACTTCAGTGTATAAAATCCCAGCTTTTTCAGCTACCTTACAGAATTATCTTGTGTTCCCAATATCGATTCAGTTTATCCATTCAGTTTTCTCTCCAAACAATAATGTTTTCATTTTAGTATCCCTAATCTTTTTTTTTTTTTTTTTTTTTTTTTTGAGACACAGTCTCACTCTGTTGCCCAGGCTGGAGGACAGTTGTGCCATCTCAGCTCATTGCAGCCTCTGCCTCCCAGGCTCAAGCAGCCCTCTCACCTCAGACTCCCAAGTAGCTGGGACCACAGGTGCAAGTAATATGCCAGCTCATTTTGTATTTTTTCACAGAGATGAGGTCTCACCATGTTGCCCAGGCTGGTCTCAAACTTCTGAGCTCAAGTGCTGTGAGCTCCTGAGCTCCCAAAGTGCTGGGATTACAGGTGTGAACCACGGCTCCCCGTAGTTTTCCTAATCTCTTATCTTTATCTTTTGTAGTTGCACTGGCTTACGTGGCGATTAACTGTTAGTGTTAATTAATGGGGGTAACTGTAACACTGGACATTTTGTCTTCTTCCTGATCTTTAAGGGATGTTTGCAGAATTTCACCCATCATGCATGATGGCAGCTTTTGGCTAGATGTGTTTATAATCCACTAGGGGTAAAAAAAAATTAGAAATAAATACTGAATTTTATCAAATGTCTTTCTAACATATATGGAGGGAACTGTGTATTTTGTCCTTAACGTCTTGCAACCAGGAATCATACCAGATCTTCTAAGAGTGATTCCAAAGAATAAGGTTCACGTGGTTGTGTGGCATAATTTTTCCACTGGGCTACGTCCGCGTCATGAGTCATGAATAAGAGTGTGTGTGTGTGTGTTAATGCTACCTTTGTCAGGTTTGGGTTTTCATATTCTAACAGTTTCAAACGAAAAAAGCTTGAAAGTTCTACTTTATATGTGGAAATGGCAATAAATTATTTGTGATTTACTGAAAACTTCACTTGAAGGTCTAATAAAATTTCAAAGCAAAACCAAACCTTTCTTTCTTTTTTGTGGGGGGAGGGTGGGAGGAGTGGGATGGAAGGACACTAACTTATTAATACTTTATGGGGTTTTTTGTTTTTTGGGTTTTTTTTTTGCCTTTAGAATTTATCCTCTAGGGACAATCTGGCAATGATGAATTTAATTTAGGTTCGAAGATTTTAAAAATAATTCTTTTGATATTCTTGGTATGGCTTATTTGCGTATTCTCCAGCTCTGTTGCCCAGGCTGGAGTGCCATAGTCCAATAATAGCTCACTGCAGCCTTGAACTCCTGGACTCAGGCGATCATCCCAGATCAGACTCTCGAGTAGCAGAGAATATAGGCTCACGCTACCAACCCAGCTCATTTTTAAAATTTTTAGTGGAGACGGAGTTTCACCACGTTGCCCAGGCTGGTCTCGAACTCCTGGGCTCAAAGAATCCTCCTTCGTCAGCCTCCCAAAGTGCTGGGATTACAAGTGTGAGCTACTATGCCTGGCACTATTCTCATTTTTATTATAATACAATTTTAAGATTGGATAAATAATATAGCCAAATTATTGGAGCCAGACTACATCTACTAAATTTAAATGAAATTTCACTTGTCTGAAATCAGACATACTTTGGAAGATATGTTTGTTATGGTATTAATTAAAATTACGGCTATTTTTTGCACTCACCAAAATCTGTGGAGCACCTTAAAGACACAGGCGGTATCCTCCAGAGCAGTGAAAACAGTTACAAGAGGCTCTCAGGACAGCTTTGTCAGGAGAGACATGCTATACATATAAAGACATAAGGAGAGAGAAAAGAAACAACCATTTTACACACAGTCCCCACATTGAAAGCTATAGGCTGGGTAATGCAGGCACTGATTTTTGCAAATCAGATGCTTTCCATACGGCATCTCTATATAATGTGCTTTTGCTTTAGAGAGTAGCCCCAGGATTTTCGGTTTTCTGTTTGTCTGTTTGTTTGTTTGTTTGAAGACAGGATCTTGCTCCACCGCCCAGGCTGGAGAGCAGTGATGTGATTGTAGCTCACTGCTGCATCGACCTCCCGGGCTCAAGTGGTCCTCCCGCCTCAGCCACCCGAGTAGCTGGACGACAGGCATACAGCACCACGCCCCACTAATTTTTGAATATTTTTTAGAGACCAGGTCTCACTGTGTTGCACAGCCTGGTCTTGAACTCATAAGCTCAAGTGATCCTCCCATTTCAGACTACCAAAGTGCTAGGATTACAGGCGTAAGCCACTGCACCTGGCCAAGATATTTGTTTTCAAAGGATGGATGGTTAATAGTTACAAGAAAAATAGGGAACGCTGAGGCACAGTGGCTCACGCCTGTAACCTCGGCACTTTTGGAGGCTGAGGCAGGAGAATCACCTGAGGTCAGGAGTTCGAGACCAGCCTGGCCAACATGGTGAAACCCCATGTCTTCTAAAAATAGAAAAATTAGCCAGACATTTTGGAAAGCACCTCTAATCTCAGCCACTCAGGAGGCTGAGGCAGAATCACTTGTACCCAGGAGGTACAAGTGAGCTGTGATTGCACCATTGCACTCCAGCCTAGATGACAGAGCAAGAGTCCATCTCAAAAAAGATGGAAAACAGGGAAGGTTTGTTAGTAGTCTGTCAGTTCCACAATCATGTCAAGCATATTAAAAATTCCTTAAATTCCTAATTACCTTTTCCTGTCTTTTTACAAAAGAGGATTTAACGTCATCAGAATTTTTCTTTACATTTAAAACACCTGCATTGTCAGTTGCCTCATCATCCAGCAAAGCAAAGGTCACTCTTTTCAAGCTTTCTTTACATTGTTTACTGTCTTCACTTTCTTCCAGGTCATCGTCTTCATCCCAACACTACAAAAACTCTTATAAAAAGAAATATACTGCTTTCCAACAGAAAAACAAAAGGAAATATATTTTCCCTCAATAAAGTTCTTCTTTTATATGCCTAATGCAATCAAATACTCAGAACTTCCAAAATCATCCAGGCATTAAGGAAGAGAAGGTATCATTTCAGTGAAATGCTATGTAAGAAACAGAACAAAAAGTGTGTAATATATAGAAAATAAATCATTCATTGATCTATAATACAAACCTCCTATCTCACAAAAATAACAGGATTTTGGGGGCACAAAACCAAATCAAAGTTCCTGGTAAGAAAGGTTTGATTGCTACTGCCAGTAATATTTTTCTTCATTAATTGATCTCTAATGTCCCTTTAAATCCAGAGACTTTCCTCTGGCTATCTTGAAAATATCTGATAGGACAGAATCTAACTTCTTAAAACAAACATACGTGCAAACCACAAGTACAAATACATGAGTGGGCAATTCCAGCTCACCTTGTAAAGGATGGTTCAAAATAGATTTCAGAAATGCTTAGTTCTTCTGCTGCTTCTTCAGCAATTTCATCATCTTGTTTGAACCCAGCGCATCATCATGATCACTTGCTATGTGTTCATCATTTTCAACTGGATCAAAAAAATCTTTGTACTTCACATTTCTGGAACTTTTACCTGACTAAGATAAAAATATTTTTAAAACTATTAATTAGGAATAGAAAAATACATCATTAACACATGCATATATATTTGTATGTGTACTGTATGTTTACATTACTTTCTAACTTAATAACACTACAAGTCAAAAAATAGTTACTAGGTGAAATTGGCAACTAAAAACACTACCATAAAACTATTACAGGAACAACTGCAACATAAACTGAATGGAAGTATAGATTCATTTTAACTGATAAGATACAGCATAATATTTATTAGCTCTACATCTTCTGACTACAATTACATGTCTCCTAGAAAAACAGAACAAAAGCTAATTAGAGGAGGAGGAAAGGGCTCTGTCCTCTCTCATAACTTTACCTTAACTTTCTTACTTCCAGAGAGTCCCCCTTCATCTTCATCAGCATGAATATCTTTAAAAAGATCAGTATCTTCCACCTCATCATCATCATCTTTTTGTTCCTCTTCTTGTTGTCTGTGTTCTAAATAGGCCTCCATTGCAGAGAGTTGGAAGAATATCTCTTCTACTATGGACTTTTCTCTTGGTTTTCCATGTCCTTTGTTTTGCACCTTGCTCTGCTGTTCCAATTTGTTGATACCAAAGTCAAGATCAGAATCCTCAGCACTGAAAACTGGGCTTTTCCTCAGATCGCACTTGCTTGAGTTTGCTGTCTCACTCACTTCAGGATTGTCACCACCCATATCTGACACTTCCTCTTCCTCCTCTAAATCTTCTAGGTCCTCCTGGCCACCAGCCTCTGTCTCTGAACCATCCTCTTCACACTCCTGTTCTTCACTCTCTGGGAGACTTATATCCTCATCTTTGTTTCACTAACTGCATTTTGGAAGCTTTGTAAAATTGGGTCATTTTGCAATTCCAGTTGTTGCAAAGTCTGCTCATCATCAAAACTTCCTATCACAAGTTTTTGTAAAGGGCTTCCATGGAGTCTACCATTCTCTAATATTTTATTAAAGTCATAAAACACTTTTGTTAAAGAAGTGAACTTTGATGCCAATCCGTCTTACATCCTATTGGGAGGAATTAAATGAGATTTAGAATTACAGATAATAATTTCACAGCTCTGTTAATTAAACGAAAAATGAAAACCCCAATTCTTCGGTAAAATCAAATTTGAATGAAGTGTAAGTATAGATTCTGGCCCTAACAACATATAAGCTGATGAGCCACACTGATCTATAAAATCTTTCAACCAAGTATTTGTGAATCAGCTGTATAGATTTTAGGCAGGAAAAGCATTACAAATCTCTTTGCTTGGAGATACATAGTGAATTAGCCTTAAATTATCAACTCTGCTACACTACACACCACTCCACTCAGTCATTCCCTTTTTCCTTCCGTGATCAACATTTGCTTTGGCTACAGTGGTCAAGGAAAACCTCTCTTAGATGTGACATCTGAGATGAAACCTACAGGTAAGGATAGTCCTATAAAGATTGGGAAACACGTATTCCAGGCAGAAGAAACAGCAAGAACAAATTCTCTAAGATGCAATTGAGCTTGGGAAGCCTGAGGAATGAAAAAGTGAGCGGGGCTAGAGTGTGAAGGAGGCAGAAGGTGAAGCTGGAGAGACTGATGGCTGCCAAATTCCGCAGGGCTCAAGGTAAGAGTTTGCCATTGTAAGTGTAATAAGAAAACAAGAGAAGATTTTAAGCAGAAGGATGAAATGATAATTTACACGAAGGAAGAAGAAAGGGAGGAAGGAGGGAGAGGAAAGTAGAGTGATTAGAAGGTTGATGCAGCATTCCAGGCAAAGGATCATGGTGATTTAAGCTGGAGTTAGAGCAGTGAATATGCTGAGTACAGTTTGGAGGTAGAACTGACAGGATTGCTAAGGAATTAGATACAGAATAGAGAAAAATGAAGACATCAAAATAGCAGCCTCGTTTTATGTGTGAGCAACTGGAAAGAGAGAACTGCCATTTACTGCGATAGGCAAGGCTTGAGGTGGACCATGGGGAAAGGACTTCAGGGGATGGCAGAGTATGGGTGGGTAGAAACAACATTCTACTCTATTTTGGACACTGAATTTGCGATGCTGACAGTACCAAAATTTTAAAAATTGTTAAAAGCCGGACAGTGCGGATATCCCAGTTGTGTGCTACTGAATTCCAACTAAGCTCAGTCTGTAGTTGCTGTGAGCCAGGAACTCAAGGGAGAGGTTGGAGTTTGAAATATAAATGAGTCATAATTTTATAGATCATATTTGAAGTTCTTCAACAAAATACGCATAAAACGCTTGTGCTGGGAAGAGACATGAAAGTTCTAACTCTCAAGAAGCTTAGTTGGTGTGGACAGACAAGTGACAAGTTTGTACTTTCAATGAAGCATGATGACAGGTAAACACTGAGTGCTTTAGGAGCACAAAGGCGGAAGGAGAAACCAATACAGTTTGTGTGTAGGGCGATGGGGGCCGTAACAAGCCTCAAGGGGAGCTTCTAGGCGTTAATAACTGAGGTTCGGTTGATTTCAATAACATTCAACGGACAGAGCCATACTGTAAAAATTCTAACAATTTTTAAAATGTTGGTAGCCTAGGTCCTCTGAAATGTGGGGAAAAGTGAATTACATTTCCCCTTACCTTCCCCCAGCTCAGCAATTTGCCAGGGGCCTGCAACCTGCGTCCACGTGCGACCCCAGTCGCACCTGAGCCCGGGATCTGCGCACTTATGTGAGGATGTGCTGGGGCAGCCGGTGGCTTTGCCCACCCCCGACCCCCGTCAGACACCGCTGCAGGGTCTGTCAGCGCCAGGCCCGCGTGGCCAGGGCTGTCTCCAACTCCCCACACAAGCGGCAAGCGGGGCCAGAGAGCCGCTGGGAAAGCGCACCGCAAGGAGGCGCCTAGCGGAAATTGGAGCTCCGAGCCCAGAGTTCCGCGGCTCACAGGTTCCGGACTCACCCCCAGCCAGAGCCGCTGGCAGCGCGAGGGCTGTCCCGTGTGCAGAGGGACGGGAAACAAAAATTGCCACTGGCCAACCCAAGCGCCTTTGAACTGTCTCCAAACTTGGTTTTGTAGTTTTCAGGGGCCCACAAGGGGTGGTGCCTCCTGGCTTTAATTTCTGCTTTAGGTGAAGCGGGTGTGGTGTTTGCGGTAGGAAATCAGCAGCCTTCGCCACGCCCCCTGCCGGTCGCCCCGCCCCCCACCGCGCACCTGGTTCCGGTCAGCGGCTGACGGACACAGTGGAGATGGCGCGTGGCAAAAGTTTTAGGTAAACACAGGGGCCAGTGAAGGTCCCCGTGGGTGAGGGCATGTGGGAAGGAGGCCGGGGAGGCCTCAACGTGGCCAAAGCACCTTGATGATGCGCTCTGTCCCCCGGGGCGGGTTCCGCGGCCACTGCCGGCACCTAGGCAGAGGGTACCTTCCAGAAACGCCTCAGCTTAGCGCGGGGATGGCCTTCTTGTGCATGAGTCCCACGGCCACCCGGGAGCTGTGCGCCCTGGGCGCTGCACCTTCCAGTTTGTGGGCTGGAGAGGTGGGGGATCCTGCCCAGCGGGTCTGGCAGGGCAGGGATGGAAGTAAATGGAAGCCGGTGGGTATCTAAGTATTATTTTACCGCACACCCATAAAGAGGCTGGGAAGAAACCAGAAAGAATAGCAAGTAGTGTTAAAAAATAAAAATAAAAATAAAAATTCAGCTGAACTGCAAGCATGACCAGCATCCTGTTGGGACCACTCAAAGGTAAGTGTTGTAAGGAATACAGAAGGAGTTACTTTTCCACGTGCCCTAATAAGTTTATCATCGCCTGCATAAATGGAAAGGTAAAGCACGTGGATTTAGCAACTTCCTTGATTTCTCTCTCCCTTCATTTTTTTAAATTGTCTAGATAAAATCATTTATGACTGAAACTTGCGTTTTCTGACTCTTACTTTCTTTTTATCCTTTTTTTCCCTCTTTCTCCTTTTATAAGAGAGGCAAGTGTTTCCATTAATCTGAGAATAAGTGTCAGGTGGTAAAGCCCCAGAGTTACTCCGGGACATTCGTGATAAATCTTTCTAACACCAGAGCCCACATTCTTAACCATGAGGCATACTCACTTCTTAGGTGATACACAAAATCGGAAGGTGAAAATATAAATAAAAAATGAATATTCGGGAAAAGGTATTTTTATATCTGTATTTTTAGAACTGCACACTTTAATGATTGATGGTTTGGGAGGAATATGACTTCCAACAGGCCATACACTTACTGCAAGACCTGAATACAGTTAAAGATGCATTTTTGTTTTGTAACTTACACATCTTGGCATAAAGTAAAGGAAAAATGAAAATAGTATATTCCAAAGACTGGTTTTGATTTGTCCTGTTAAGATACTTGAAACTTTGTGGCTCCATTTTGTGTGTGTGTAGTTGAATGTATGTAAAGTAAAATTTACCATTTTAACATTTTTAAGTTATAGTTCAGTGGCTTTGACTACACTCACTTGGTTGTGAAACAGTCACCATCACCCCTCTCCTGAGCTTTTTCATCTCACCAAAACTGAAACTCTGTACCCATTACACAACACTTGCCCATTCTTCTCTGACACAGCTCTTGGCAACCACTGTTCTACCTTCTCTGTGAATCTGACTACTCTAGGTACCTTGTGTAATGTGGAATCACATGCTGTTTTTCTTTTTTATGTTTGGCTTGTTTCACTTAGCATAATGCCCTCAAGGTTCATCCATATTGTAGAATGTGTCAGAATGTATTCTGCTCTTTTTTTTTTTTTTTTTGAGAATGAGTTTCGCTTTTGTTGCCCAGGGGTGGGATCCTGGCTCATTGCAAATTCTGCTGCCCCAGTTCAAGCCATTCTTCTGCCTCAGCCTCCCAAGTAGCTAGGATTATAGGCATGCACCACCATGCCTGGCTAATTTTGTATTTTTAGTAGAGACAGGATTTCTCCATGTTGATCGGGCTGGTCTTGAACTCCCAAGCTCAGGTAATCCGCCTGCCTCATCCTCCCAAGTTGCTGGGATTACAGACATGAGCCACCGCACCCAGCCTACACTCTTAGTTTATTAACACTTCTGTTCTTAAGTATCTCATCCATTTATCCACACATGGTTGTATACTGTAGTTTATTCATGCAAAGCAATCTTTATTGTAATAATTGGAATAATCACAAATTATACATTACAGTATTCAAAATAATGCAATTCTGCTGCACGATTCTGAAATGGGAGGCAGAGAGACCTAAAACTGAAGAGTTGTGAATTTCTACCAATTGGGGTCCAACCTGAAATAAAAATATCTTTAAAAAATTAGCTTAGAGAGGGGCGCCCAAGATGGCCAAATAGGAACAGCTCCAGCCTCCAGCTCCCAGCGTGAGCAACACAGAAGAAGAGTGATTTCTGCATTTTCAACTGAGGTACCGGGTTCATCTCACTGGGGTGTGTCAGACAGTTGGTGCTGGTCAGTGGATGCAGCCCAACCAGCGAGATCTGAAGCAGGGTGAGTCATTGCCTCACCTGGGAAGTGCAAGGGGGAAGGGAATTCCCCTTTCCTAGCCAAGGGAAACTGAGACACACAACATCTGGAAAAATCGGGTAACTCCCACCCTAATACTGCACTTTACCAAGGGTCTTAGCAAACAGCACACCAGGAGATTTTATCCCACTCCTGGCCCGGAAGGTCCCATGCCCACAGAGCCTCCCTCATTGCTAGCACAGCAGTCTGAGATCTAACTGCAAGGTGGCAGCAAGGCTGGGGGAGGGGCTCCCACCATTGCTGAGGCTTAAGTAGGTAAACAAAGCCACCAGGAAGCTCGAACTGGTTGGAGCCCACCACAGCTCAAGGAGGCCTGCCTGCCTGTATAGACTCCACCTCTGGGGACAGGGCATAGCTTAACAAAAAGCAGCAGAAACCTCTGCAGATGTAAATGTCCCTGTCTGACAGCTTTGAAGAGAGCATTGGTTCTCCCAGCATGGAGGTTGAGATCTGAGAACAGACAGACTGCCTGCTCAAGTGGGTCCCTGACCCCTGAGTAGCCTAACTAGGAGACATCCCCCACTAGGTGCACAGACTGACACCTCACACTTCACACGGCTGGGAACACCTGTGAGACAAAGCTTCCAGAGCAAGAATCACGCAGCAACACTTGCTATTCAGCAATATTTTATCTTCTGCAGCCTCCACTGCTGATACCCAGCCAAACAGGGTCTGGAGTGGATCTCAAGCAAACTCCAGCAGACCTGCAGCTGAGGGTTGACTGTTAGAAGGAAAACTAACAAACAGAAAGGACACCCGCACCAAAACCCCATCAGTACATCACCATCATCAAAGACCAAAGTCAGATAAAACCACAAAGATAGGGAAAAAGCAGGACAGAAAAGCTAGAAATTCAAAAAATCAGAGTGCGTCATTGCCTCCAAAGGAACGCAGCTCATCACCAGCAACGGAACAAAGCTGGATGGAGAATGACTTTGATGAGTTGAGAGAAGAAGGCTTCAATCGATCAAACTTCTCAGAGCTAAAGGAGGAACTATGTACCCAGTGTAAAGAAACTAAAAACCTTGATAAAAGAATGGAAGAATGGATAACTAGAATAACCAATGCAGAGAATTCCACAAATGAACTGATAGCGATGAAAACCATGACACAAGAACTATGTGACAAATGCACAAGCTTCAGTAACCAACTCAATCAACTGGAAGAAAGATTATCAGTGATTGAAGATCAAATGAATGAAATGAAGTGAGAAAAGAAGTTTAGGGAAAAAACAGTAAAAAGAAATGAACAAACCCTCCAAGAAATATGGGATTATGTGAAAAGACCAAATCTACATCTGATTGGTGTGCCTGAAAGTGATGGGGAGAATGGAACCAAGTTGGAAAACACTCTGCAGGATATTATCCAGGAGAACTTCCCCCACCTAGCAAGGCAGGCCAACATTCAAATTCAGGAAATACAGAGAACGCCACAAAGATATTCCTTGAGAAGAGCAACTCCAAGACACATAATAGTCAGAGTCACCAAAGTTGAAATGAAGGAAAAACTGTTAAGGGCAGCCAGAGAGAAAGCTCAGGTTACACACAAAGGGAAGCCCTTCAGACTGACAACAGATCTCTCAGCAGAAACTCTACAAGCCAGAAGAGTGTGAGGGCCAATAGTCAACATTTGTAAAGAAAAGAATTTTCAAACCAGAATTTCATATCCAGCCAAACTAAGTTTCATAAGTGAAGGAGAAATAAAATCCTTTACAGACAAGCAAATGCTTAGAGATTTTGTCACCACCAGGCCTACTACAAGAGATCCTGAAGGAAGCACTAAACGTGGAAAGGAACAACAGGTACCAGCCATTGCAAAAACATGCCAAAATGTAAAGACCATCGATGCTAGGAAGGAACTGCATCAACTAGTGAGCAAAATAAGCAGCTAATATCATAATGACAGGATCAAGTTCACACATAACAATATTAACCATAAATGTAAATGGAATAAATGGTCCAATTAAAAGACACAGACTAGCAAATTGGATAGAGTCAAGACCCATCAGTTTGCTATATTCAGGAGACCCATCTCACCTGCAGAGACACACATAGGCTCAAAATAAAGGGATGGAGGAAGATCTACCGAGCAAATGGAAAACAAAAAAAGGCAGGGGTTGCAATCCTAGTCTCTGATAAAACAGACTTTAAACCAACAAAGATCAAAAGAGACAAAGAAAGCCATTACATAATGGTAAAGGGATCAATTCAACAAGAAGAGCTAACTATACTAAATATATATGCACCCAATGCAGGAGCACCTAGATTCATAAAGCAAGTCCTTAGAGACTTACAAAGAGACTTAAACTCACATACAATAATAATGGGAGACTTTAACACCCCACTGTCAACATTAGACAGATCAACGAGACAGTAAGTTAACAAGGATATCCAGGAATTGAACTCAACTCTGCACCAAGTGGACCTAATAGACATCTACAGAACTCTCCACCCCAAATCAACAGAATATACATTCTTCTCAGCACCACATCGCACTTATTCCAAAATTGACCACATAGCTGGAAGTAAAGCACTCTTCAGCAAATGTAAAAGAATAGAAATTTTAACAAACTGTCTCTCAGACCACAGTGCAATCAAACTAGAACTCAGGACTAAGAAACTCAATCAAGACCACTCAACTACATGGAAACTGAACAACCTGATCCTGAATGACTACTGGGTACATAATGAAATGAAGGCAGAAATAAAGATGTTCTTTGAAATCAATGAGAACAAAGATAGGACATACCAGAATCTCTGGGACACATTTAAAGCAGTGTGTAGAGGGAAATTTATAGCACTAAATTCCCACAAGAGAAAGCAGGAAAGATCTAAAATTGACACCCTAACATCACAATTAAAAGAACTAGAGAAGCAAGAGCAAACACATTTAAAAGCTAGCAGAAGGCAAGAAATAACTAAGATCAGAGCAGAACTGAAGGAGATAGAGACACAAAAAACCCTCCCAAAAAAAATCAATGAATCCAGGAGCTGGTTTTTTGAAAAGATCAACAAAATTGATAGACCACTAGCAAGACTAATAAAGAAGAAAAGAGAGAAGAATCAAATAGGCGCAATAAAAAATGATAAAGGGGATATCACTACTGACCCCACAGAAATACAAACTACCATCAGAGAATACTATAAACACCTCTACGCAAATAAACTAGAAAACCTAGAAGAAATGGATAATTTCCTGGACACTTACACTCTCCCAAGACTAAACCAGGAAGAAGTTGAATCCCTGAATAGACCAATAGCAGGCTCTGAAATTGAGGCAATAATTAATAGCCTACCAACCAAAAAAAGTCCAGGACCAGATGGATTCACAGCCTAATTCTACCCAGAGGTACAAGGAGGAGCTGGTACCATTCTTTCTGAAACTATTTCAATCAATAGAAAAAGAGGGAATCCTCCCTAACTCATTTTGTGAGGCCAGCATCATCCTGATACCAAAGCCTGAAAGAGATACAACAAAAAAAAAGAGAATTTTAGACCAATATCCCTGATGAACATCGATGCAAAAATCCTCAATAAAATACTGGCAAACTAAATCCAGCAACATATCAAAAAGCTTATCCACCATGATCAAGTGGGCTTCATCCCTGGGATGCAAGGCTGGTTCAACATACACAAATCAATAAATGTAATCCAGCATATAAACAGAACCAAAGAAAAAACCACATGATTATCTCAACAGATGCAGAAAAGGCCTTTGACAAAATTCAACAGCCCTTCATGCTAATTCGGTATTGATGGAACGTATCTCAAAATAATAAGAGCTATTTATGACAAACCCACAGTCAATATCATACTGAATGGGCAAAAATTGGAAGCATTCCCTTTGAAAACTGGCACAAGACAGGGATGCCCTCTCTCACCACTCCTATTCAACATAGTGTTGGAAGTTCTGGCTAGGGCAATCAGGCAAGAGAAAGAAATCAAGGGTATTCAGTTAGGAAAAGAAGTCAAATTGTCCCTGTCTGCAGATGACATGATTGTATATTTAGAAAACCCCATAATCTCAGCCCAAAATCTCCTTAAGCTGATAATCAACTTCAGCAAAGTCTCAGGATACAAAATCAATGTGCAAAAATCAGAAGCATTCTGATTGGGCTTCATCCCTGGGATGGAAGGCTGGTTCAATGTACACAAATCAATAAACGTAATCCAGCATATAAACAGAACCAAAGACAAAAACCACATGATTATCTCAATAGATGCAGAAAAGGCCTTTGACAAAATTCAACAACCCTTCATGCTAAAAACTCTCAATAAATTCAGTGTTGATGGAATGTATCTGAAAATAATAAGAGCTATTTATGACAAACCCACAGCCAATATCATACTGAATGGGCAAAAACTGGAAGCATTCCCTTTGGAAACTGGCACAAGACAGGGATACCCTCTCTCACCACTCCTATTCAACATAGTGTTGGAAGTTCTGGCTAAGGCGATCAGACAAGAGAAAGAAATAAAGGGTATTCAGTTAGGAAAAGAAGAGGTCAAATTGTCCCTGTTTGCAGATGACATGATTGTATATTTAGAAAAGCCCATCGTCTCAGCCCAAAATCTCCTTAAGCTGATAAGCAACTTCAGCAAAGTCTCAGGATACAAAATCAATGTGCAAAAATCAAGCGTTTTTATACACCAGTAACAGACAAACAGAGAGCCAAATCATAAATGAACTCCCATTCACCATAGCTTCAAAGAGAATAAAATACCTAGGAATCCAACTTACAAGGGATGTAAAGGACCTCTTCAAGGAGAACTACAAACCACTGCTCAGTGAAATAAAAGAGGACACAAACAAATGGAAGAGCATACCATGCTCATGGATAGGAAGAATCAATATTGTGAAAATGGCCATACTGCCCAAGGTAATTTATAGATTCAATGCCATCCCCATTAAGCTACCAATGACTTTCTTCACAGAATTGGAAAAAACTGCTTTAAAGTTCATATGGAACCAAAAAAGACCCCCCATTGCCAAGACAATCCTAAGCCAAAAGAACAAAGCTGGAGGCATCACGCTACCTGACTTCAAACTATACTACAAGGCTACAGCAACCAAAACAGCATGGTACTGGTACCAAAACAGAGATATAGACCAATGGAACAGAACAGAGCCCTCAGACATATTACCACACATCTACAGCCATCTGATCTTTGACAAACCTGACAACAACAAGAAATGGGGAAAGAATTCCCTATTTAATAAATGGTGCTGGGAAAATTGGCTAGCCATAAGTAGAAAGCTGAAACTGGATCCTTTCCTTACTCCTTATACGAAAATTAATTCAAGATGGATTAGAGACTTAAATGTTAGACCTAAAACCATAAAAACCCTGGAAGAAAACCTAGGTAATACCATTCACGACATAGGCATGGGCAAGGACTTCATGTGTAAAACACCAAAAGCAATGGCAACAAAAGCCAAAATTGACAAATGGGATTTAATTAAACTAAAGAGCTTCTGCACATCAAAAGAAACTACCATCAGAGTGAACAGGAAACCTACAGAATGGGAGAAAATTTTTGCAATCTACTCATGTGACAAAGGGCTAATATCCAGAACCTATAAAGAACTCAATCAAATTTACAAGAAAAAAACAAACAACCCCATCAAAAAGTGGGTGAAGGATATGAACAGACACCTCTCAAAAGAAGACATTTATGCAGCCAACAGACACTTTAAAAAATGCTCATCATCACTGGCCATCAGAGAAATGCAAATCAAAACCACAATGGGATACCATCTCACACCAGTTAGAATGGTAATCATTAAAAAGTCAGGAAACAACAGGTGCTAGAGAGGATGTGGAGAAATAGGAACACTTTTACACTGTTGATGGGACTGTAAACTAGTTCAAGCATTGTGGAAGACAGTGTGGTGATTCCTCAAGGATCTAGAACTAGAAATACCATTTGACCCAGCCATCCCATTACTGGGTATATACCCAAAGGATTATAAATTGTGCTGCTATAAAGACACATGCACATGTATGTTTATTGCAGCACTATTCACAATAACAAAGACTTGGAACCAACCCAAATGTCCATCAGTGACAGACTGGATTAAGAAAATGTGGCACATAAACACCATGGAATACTATGCAGCCATAAAAAAGGATGAGTTCCTGTCCTTTGTAGGGACATGAATGCAGCTGGAAACCATAATTCTCAGCAAACTCTTTCACAAAGACAAAAAACCAAACACCACATGTTCTCACTCATAGGTGGAAATTGAACAATGAGAACACTTGGACACAGGAAGCGGAATATCACACACTGGGGCCTGTCATGGGGTGGGGGAAGGGGGGAGGGGGAAGGGATAGCATTAGGAAATATACCTAATGTAAATGACGAGTTATTGGGTGCAGCACACCAACATGGCACATGTATACATATGTAACAAACCTGCACATTGTGCACATGTACCCTAGAACTTAAAGTATAATAATAATAATAATAACCTGAAACACACCTAACCTGTACCTAGATTAGGAAACTGAGCATGACGGCACCCTCCGAGCTCCTCATGACCTCTACCATGATTCCCTCCCCTATACTGACCACTCTCCTGAGTCCTACGCCATAGATTAGTTTTGCCTGGTTTTGTATTTCATATACATAGAATTATATAGAATATAATCTTTAAAAAATCAACATACAAAAATCAGTAGCATTTCTATATACCAACAGTGAACAATCTGAGAAAGAAATTTTAAAAAGTAATTCCACTTACAATAGCCATAAAAATGTTGAACACCTAGGAATTAACTTAACCAAAGAAGTGAAAGATATCTACAGTGAAAACTATAAAATACTGATGAAAGAAATTGAAGAGGACAACAAAGAAATGGAAATATATTCCATGTTAATAGACTGGCAGAATCCATATTGTTAAATATCAATACTACCCAAAGCAATCTAAAAATTCAATGCAATTCTTACCAAAATACCAATGACATTCTTCACATAAATGGGAAAAAAGTCTTAAAATTTATATGGAACCACAAAAGACTCAAAATAGCCAGTTATTTCAGCAACAAGAACAACAGTGGAGGAATCACATTACCTGACTTCAAATTATATTACAAAGAGAGCTATAGTAACCAAAACAGCATGGTACTCGTATAAAAACAGACACACAGACCAATGGAACAGAATAGAGAACCCAGAAACAAATGTAAACACCTACAGTGAATTCATTTTTGACAAAAGTGCGAAGATCACACACTGGGGAAAATACAGTTTCTTCAGTAAATGGTGCTAGGAAAAGTGGCTATCCGTATGTAGAAGAATAAAACTAGACCCCTATCTCCTGCCATATACAAAAATCAAATTAAAATCAATTAAAGACTTTAATATATCAAACTGTGCAACTACTGCTAGAAAACATTAGGGAAACTATCCAGGACATTGGTCTGGGCAAATATTTCTTAAGTAATACCCCACGAGCACAGACAACCAAAACAAAATGGAAAAAATGGGATCACATCAAGTTAAAAAAAACTCCTGTACAACAAAGGAAACAAATTACAAAGTGAAGGGACAACCACAGAATGGGAGAAAATATTTTCAAACTACCCATATGACAAGGGATTAATGACCAAAACATGTAAGGAGCTCTAATAACTCTATAGGAAAAAATCTAATAATCTGATTAAAAATGGGGAAAATATTTGAATAGGCATTTTTCAAAAGAAGACATACAAATCACCAACAGGCATGTGAAAAGATGCTCAACATTATTGATCATCAGAGAAATGTAAATGAAAACTACAATGAGATATTATCTCACCCCAGTTAGAATGGCTTTTACTCAAAAGACAGGCATTAACACATGCTGGAGAGGATATGGAGAAAAAGGAACCCCCATACACTATTGGTGGGAATGTAAATTATACAACCACTATGGAGAACAGTTTGGAGTTTCCTCAGAAAAATTAACAACAGAGCTACCATATGATCCAGCAATTCTACTTTTAGGTATATGCCTAAAAGAAAAGAAACCAGTATACCTAAGAGATATTTTTACTCTCATGTTTGTTACAGCACTGTTCACAATAGCTAAGATTTGGAAGCAACATAAGGGTCCATCAACAGAGAAATGAATAAAGAAAATGTGGTACTTATCACAATGGAGTACTATTCAACCATTAAAAAAATGCAATCCTGTGTTTTGCAACAACAAGGATGGAATTGGAGGGCACTATGGTAAGTGAAATAAGCCAGGTGATATGGTTTGGCTCTGTGTCCCCACCCAAATCTCACGTCAAATTGTAATGCTCATGTGTCGAGGGACAGACCTGGTGGGAGGTGATTGGATCATGACGGCAGATTTCCTCCATGCTGTTCTTGTGATAGTGAGTGAGTTCTCATGAGATCTGATAGTTTAAAAATATAGGACTTTCCCCCTCATTCCCTTTCTCTCCTGCCTCCATGTAAGATGTTCCTTGCTTCCCCTTCATTTTCCACCGTGATTGTAAGTTTCCAGTCGCCTGCCCAGCCATGTGGAACTGTGAGTCAATTAAACCTGTTTTCTTTATAAACTACCTGATCTCAGGTAGTTCTTTTTAGCAGTGTGAAAATGGACTAATACACCAGACACAGTAAGACAAACTTCACATGTTCTCACTTATTTGTGAGATCTACAAATCAAAACAGTGAACTAATAGAGACAGAGAGCAGAAAGATGGTTATCAGAGGCTGGCAAGGATAGTGAGAGGGTGAATGGTATGTAGGGATGGTTAATGAGTAACAAAAAAATTAGAAAGAATATAGAAGATGGATCATTTACATTTACTTGGTTACTGAAGACATTGGTCTATTTTCCAGAACTCCTCTCAAGTTATTTTAGCCAGTTTCAGTTTTTTTTTTTTTCAATACATCTGTGGGTGGTATGGACTGGGAGCATCCTGGTCTTCCATGTTGCTGATGTCACTCTTCTCAAGTCAATAAATTGATGACTGTCAACTTCTAATCTCCAAGGAAGTCTTATCCCTGAATCTCAGAGTCGTATCCAATTGCCTTTCTGTCATCTCATTTTAAACTTAACTCATAATCTGCTTCATTGTCTCAAATTTACTCCTGCCACCTTCTTTCCCATCTTACTAAATGGTAACGTCATTGTTTTATTTGCTCAAACAAAAACTTTGGAATCCTCATGAGTTTTCATGCAAAGTCTCAGCAAGTCCATTAGCTGTTTATCAGAAATATATCCTTTATCTGACTTTTTAAAAATCATCTTCATTGCCACAACTCAGGTGTGAAATTATTATCATCTCCAATTTGGATCATCACAATAGTCTCTTGTCTTTTATTATCTTTCTCCCTTCCTTGCCGCTCTGTCAGAAGAGTCAGAGTAATACTTGTAAAATGTAACTCATATCAAGTTACTTTGGCGTTATTGAGAATCTAGAGCAGTGCAGTCCAACCAAACTTTCTGTGATGATGTATACTGTGACAGTTTGGAATGTGGAAAGTATGACTGAAGAACAAAATTTTTATTGTATTTAAGTTTAAATAATTTTATTTTAATGTTACATAGTCATATGTAGCTACTTGCTATCTTATGGAAGTACCACTACAGATGGACAAATATCAAATCCCAGGGACTGGTAAATATGGAAAATGCTGAAATGGTACGCAGAGCTGAACTGGAGCCATCAATGCCTACACTTCGCTGAACAGACAAACCAGAAGTGTTTTCAACATGCCTGTCTACAAACTTCCATCAGACACCCAATCTGCTAGCACATTGATCTTGGACTTCCCAGCCTTCAAACTATGAGAAATAATTTTCTGCTATTTATGTTTCCTGATTTATGATGTTTTGCTATAACAGCCAGAATGTAATAAAAGAAGGGGTAAATTCTGCCCACATTACTCCACCTTGGCCAGAAGCAGGCATCCTCGGTTTATTTAAATTGATGCTGTGTAAATTTTTATCTAGCTTTTAAGGTGTTTATAGAAAAGAGGATTAGTAAAAGTCACCTTAGGCTTCCACAACTACTTGTATTCTATTGCTGATATTGTATTTTCTTTTCTGACTAACCGTCATTGTGTGCTATTAATCGTAACTGGCAAATTATTTTTATTAATAACTTGAAGTCTAAAATGATGGTATATTCCTCTAGAATGACATACTATTTTCTGATAAACTTTTATTGATACCATCATGTTTCTTACCAGTTTCATCTGGGTGACTGATGAGGGCCAGCTTTCTGGTCCACAGGTGCCATCTAGCTGTGTCCACACATGGTGGAAGGGGCAAGGCAGCTCTCTGGGGCCTCTTTTTAAAAAGCACTAGTCCTGAGGGCTCTTCTCTCATGACCTAGTCACCTCTCAAAGGCCCCACCTCCCAATGCTATCACATTCATATGTTGATTATGTTTCAACATACAAATTTTGGGAGGCACAAACGTGTGGACAATAGGACCCTCTCATGTTAAACAAGAAAATAAGCAGAGAAAAATATAAAATAATGGTTTCAGACACTGGACCTCAGGCACTGTATTAGTTTGCTAGGGCTGCCATAACAAAGGAACACAAATTGGGTGCCTTAAACATCATACATGTATTATCTCCCAGGTGCAGATGCTAGAAGTCTAAAATCTAGATCCTGGCAGTGTCGATGGCACCTGTGAGGGAAGCATTTGTTCTCAATCTCTCTCCTTGGCTTTTAGATGGTTGTCTTCTTCTCCTCTGTCTATTTAAATAATCTTTCTTCTATGTGTGTCTGTCTCTGTATCCAAATTTTTCTTTTTTATAAGGACATCAGTCATAATGCAGTAGAGCCTACCCTCATTGTATCTTGATTAACTCTGTAAAGATAGATCTCTAAATAAGATTACATTCTGGGAGTTAGAATGACAAACTTTTTTGAGCAGACAAAAATATATCCTGTAACAGGCACTGAATAACTATGATTCCCTGAGCGACAAGAAACAAATGCTATAATCCCTATAATTTTCCTCTTTTACTGCTTGAGTTCCCAAACCATGGTGCAGGCAGGGGTAACCCAAGTGTAGGATGGTAGACTACCAGATTTGGGGATATGGAACTTAGTCTTAGGAGACTAAGAGGACTATAACTCATGTGGGAGAGTATCAGAAAGGAGACAGCTGCACAGAAGACAAAGCCAGAAATTTCCAGAAGGTTCCCACCAAGTATTCATCTGAGGACACATGTACAAGAAAACTACCTGTATTTAAGGGTCCCCAAGACCACCCTCAGGTTAAATGATTGCTACAAGAACTCACAGAACTCAGAAAAGCTGTTATGTTCATAGTTAAAATTTGTCCCAGTGAAAGGATACAGAGTAAAATCAGCCATGGAAAAAAGAGTTGATGTCTTCTCATTTCATAGTGCAGTTACTACCTCTAGGTTTTGAGGACTGGTTTCAGTGGGGTGAGACACCTACAGGAGATGTGAGTGCACCAGCTGTGTGGGGTGCATTAGTTCTCATTCCAGTGAGGGCACAGGTGTATAGTTTCTATGCAGCATGATAAGCTGAGGTCAGCATGAGTAAAGATGGCAAACGTCCTCAATGGCTGAGGCTGCAGATGTCCATAGTGGCAGCAAGAATTGTTGGGGTATTCAGTGGCAAGTGATTCTGGAGTCCTCCTAAACTCTTTTTTTCCCATGATGGAAGCATGGCCAAGGGTGTGTCTCTTGGTACTGGGTCTGGCTTGCAAGCACACTTGTAATGGTGGTGCTGCTGGTGTCGGATGCATATTACCCATGGATCAGCCACAGAGATGGGGCCTGAAGCATTGGCATGGATGGAGGACTTTGACTCCAGGGTCCTGGGCAGTGTTGGCACCAGTGCTTGGAGCACAGGCACTCAGCTGCAGCATTGGTATTGGTGTGAGAGGAGTGGGTACCATGTAGCAGGCAGGGAACTGGGTTTGGAACTTGGGCATGTACAGAGCTGCAGTGACTCTGGGGTCTGGAATGTGGGCTAGCCATCCATGGTAGTAACTCCATTGGTCGATGCACAGATACACATAGAATGGTTGCAGAGCTGAGTGAAGTCCAGGGTGCAGGCATACACAAATTGAATGCAGTGCAAGGGTACAGGGCCTGCATGGGTTTGGGTGGCGTGACAGCCCCATTTCTGTGGCAGCACAACAGTTTCTCCTTCTTTGTAGGGGGATGATATGCAGTGCTTTCCTCTCCAGGGTTCCTGTGGCAGCAATGGCCGTTGGTTTAGCTCGGTAGCAAAATGCCTGGAATTCTCTGTGGGGCAAGCCACTGGGTTTGTGCTAATAAACTCTAGGGAGTCCTCTGTGTGAAAGATGCAGGGAGTCTTCAGCTGCCACTGGGCCGTTAAGATCTTCAGTAGAAAAGGCTGCCAGATTCTTCTGTAGGGCAGACCATTCAGGATCAAGGTGGTACCCACTGTCTGTCTGATATTGATAGCCTCCCTCTTCTTGTTCCTAGCTGTCTCCAGACAGCTCAAGTTTGTAGACCTCTCCAATAATATTTTGTACGCAGTTATTTTCCTTTTATTGTTAGATGTATGGCTCCCCTTTCTTAATTGGACTTTTGAGCCCTCCCCGGGCTATGTTTATTTGCAGATAGTTGTCTGATTTTTATTTTTGCAGGGGAAAAATGCTGATGTTTCTCACTGTGTCATCTGGCTGATGTCCTGCAAAACCACAGAAGTTTGTTTTTTGTTTATTTATTTGTTTGAGACAAGGTCTCTCTTTGTCACCTGGGCTGGAGTGCAGTGGTGTGCAATCACGACTCCCTGCAGCCTCCAACTCCTCAGCTCAAGTGATCCTCCCACCTCAGCCTCCTGAGTAGCTGGGACTACAGGTGTGCACCACCATGCCTGAGGATTTCAATTTTAATTTTTGTAGAAACGGAGTCTCACTTTGTTGCCCAGGCTGGTTTCAAACTCCTGGCTGTAAGTGACCCTCCCATCTTGGCCTCCCAAAGTGTTGCAATTACAGGCACAAGCCATCATGCCTGGCACACAAAAGTTTTTAACTAGAAATTTTCATTAACAAATCAAAATACTGGCTGGGCACGTTGGCTCATGCCTGTAATCTTAGCACTTTGGGAGGCCAAGGCAGGAGGTTCACTTGAGGTCAGGAGTTCCAGACAAGCCTGGCCAACATGGTGAAACCCCATCTCCACTAAAATACAAAAATTAGCCAGGCATGGTGGCGAGTGCCTGTAACCCCAGCTACCCAGGAGGCTCAGGCATGAGAATTGCTTGAAGCCAGGAGGTGGAGGTTGCAGTGAGCCGAGATTGAGCCATTGCACTCCAGCCTGGGCAACAGAGTGAGACCCCCTCTCAAAAAAAAAAAAAAAGAAAAGAAAAGAAAAATAAACAAGAAAAAACAAATCAAAATATTTATTACATTTTTTATTTTTTCTTTGAACTGTTATTAATATAGAAATATGCATATTGAGATTTAAATGTCAAATGTAAGAATAATTTTCTAGTTATTGTTTGTTATTGATGTCTGACAATCTCGGACTATCATTAGAGAATATATTCTGGATGATGTCAAGTCTTTGAAATTACTGAGATCGGTTTCAAGCTCAGCATGTTGCCAATGTGTACTTGAGAACAGTGTGCCGTCTAGATCGGGGGCCTGGTGTTTTACATACATTAGCTCAAGTTCACTGATCATGTCGGTCAAACTTTCCAAGGCTTGCTGATTTTTAAAAATTATTCAATCACTTGCTTACAGGGACACCTAGTGGTTCAAAATACTCATAAGCTAACCCAAGTTATTACACACTGGATATTCAATGAAAATCAATTAGTTTGGTTATTGGTAACAATTTTTCTCCCTTTTGAAAAATAATAGCCACAAATATTTTGATGAAGAAAGGGGACAGAAAATGCACTAGGATATATTTTACAAGTATTTTAACCTCTTATTTTAACAAGAATCTCCCAGGAGGCACAATATGGATTAATTCTGTTGATTCTTACTCTGTGGCCTTTCCAGTGCGTGCTTCCATGCAACACAGTTTCCAGCTTCTATCACTGCCAATATCTTTCTTACTTGACATCTGAAGGAGGTATCGTGGCTCAAATGTGTGTGTGTGTGTGTGTGTGTGTGTGTGTGTGCGCGCGCGCGCGTGTGTGTTCTTTATCCCTGTCTTTCTCTCTCGGTAACTCTCTCTCTCTAGTTTGCCATACATTTATTAAGTTCATACATTGTGTTTAGTCTGTATGGTTTCCTTAAGAAAGCAGAAAGCAATTTTGTAAAAAACAACAACAAGAAAGAGTACTTTCACCTACTTTTTTTCATTGCAGAAACACATCACCCAATTACCCATTATTCCTCTCACAAATGTTTAATACAAACTTTCTATGAAGCATAACATATATACAAACATTTATTCTCAAGTAATAAGCACACAGCTTTATAAATACTCACAAATTGAATACACACATGCAATCATATGATATTTAATGAATTATAATTAACATAATTATCATAATTAACAGCCCAAAGGAGTCCCCTTCCAATCACTAAAATTGTTACCTCCTTTTATGTTGGTTTCTAACACTATAGATTGATCTGGACTATTTTTTTTTTTTTTTGAGATGGAGTCTCACTGTGTCACCAGGCTGGAGTGCAGTAGCGAGATCTCAGCTCACTGCAATTTCCTCCTCCAGGGTTCAAATGATTCCCCTGCCTCAGCCTCCCGAGCAGCTGGGACTACTGGCACACGCCACCACACCCAGCTAATTTTTTGTATTTTAGTAGAGACAGGGTTTCACCATGTTGGCTAGAATCCCAATCTCTATGTTAAACCAAGGGGTATCCAGCATTTCCAGCTTGCTCACAGAGGTCCATCTTTGATCCATATTTTAGCCAACCAACCCACCAGTTAGAGCTCTTTCTAACTCCCTGAGCTGCAATGATAAGTGCAGAATTTCTGCTTAGTGAGCCTGTATTAATAAATTAATACAGATTCAACTTTATATTTCTTCCCTCATTGAGCCACACCCTTAATATCTATTCCCCTACACACTTGCTGGATTTCTGCTTGTGTAAATTAGAAAACCACATTCTTGGGGATCGTTAGTCCCTACTGCAGTTAGATATTCTATTTTGATGGTTGTTTGCATGCGTGTGTGTGTGTGTGTGTGTTGTGTGTGTGTGTGTGAGAATATAGTCATGGGAAATCAGAATTCAATCCCAGAATGCAGCCTGCTTGGGTACACTCTTCAGAAGTAGCCTGAATATAATCAGGAGCCAGTGGAACAAAGGAAAGTGATACTCTTTTGTAATGCTGTTTGGCTGAAGTGTTCTTTGCGGTTCAGAAAGTTGTGGACTCTCCATGGGTCTTTGAACTGTCGTGCTGTGTTACAATTGGGTTCATTTTGCTGCTGAACAGGAAAGCGAGGTGGAGCTCTGCATATCCAGGCTTTGATGCTGCTGTTCTCAGCAGGGTCAGGCCTGGTGAGTATGTGATGTCCTTCTTTAGTGTATTTGGCCCCAGTTTTCTTTGGAGTCTGAGGAGGTTTGGCCTTAAAAAATCAAACTACCATGGAAACTGCTTTACCCAAAATTTTGTTTCCCAGCCTTCACAAGATCGCCTACTGAGGAGAGTTTAGTCATGTGAACATATTCATAAGCTGGTGAGTTTGTAATGCCACCTTATGGCTAGAATTCGGAGGTCAAAGGTATTGAATCTTTGTAGGTGTGTATCTGTTTCTGGATATTATGTGTTGTTTATATAAGGTACCAAATTGACTTATAAGTAGAAGATCACTCATAAATTAAGTAAATAAGTCCAAGCATTTAAAAAGTTCATTTGACGTAAGTAAATCTTTACTAGACAACATGCCTTTAATATTCTTGGTAAAATAAAAATGCTTTTCAAATTTTTGGCATACATTTTTGCCTAGATTTTATATTTGTCTCTGCCAGGTATTTTAAGGTGTCAGAGTTTGGTACAAAAGTTTGTAAGATTGTAAACCCAGCCAAGAGGAAAATGATCTGTGTTTGTGGGATTTTTTTTGAGAAATAAGGCTAATTTAATGTGGCTGGTTTAATGAAAGCAGCTGAATCTTCAGAGTTATTAGCAATAATGTCCACGTAGTTAATTTTAAGCCCCTTACTTGGGTAAACATTTAATATGTGCAGGTTATAAGGATGGTGAAGAAGAAAATGACTACATTTGTCTGATATCTCAGTTCTCATAAATAATCTAGATAAACTGCTAAAAATAAATAAAATATAGATGAGGTAATAACTGTAGGTGACCTTTTTGTGTAATTTAAAGTCTTGAAATTGTTTTGGATGCTAATACAAACATGTCTGGGTCATTTCAAATTAAGAAAGTTATGATATGGGGAAACATGGTTTCTTTAAAAAATTGTAAAATCATCTAACCTACAAAATGCTAATATCTGACAGACATTTCAGGGTTTCTTGCTTCCTAAGTATTGCAGTAAAAATTAAGGTTACTAAGAATAAAAATTCTAGTTATTATACAATCCTATATATAAAATATGCTAAAAAGATACATTTGTATTTTAAAAAAATTGTCTAATTCAAAAGTTATCTGAAGATTCATTTAAATTATAGACTTGGAAGGGTTATTTATGAACCCAGGTAAAAAGGAAGCTGTAAACAGGAGAGAGAGATGTAAAAAGGTTAACACTGGCCCTTTATGTTAGAACAAGGCTTCCTTAAAATATTTATTTGTTCTTAATAAAATTACAAGGAGTTTTTATTTTGATTCTATAATATGCTACTTTTTGAAAACTTCTCAGATTCTTGTCTTAGAAGTGCAACTTTGCTGTGTCTTGCTGCTTTCAGCTTTTATTCTCCACTTGAAGAGGCCTCAGATGATGATAAATATCTTTTTTTTTTTTTTTTTTTTTTTTTTTGAGAGGGAGTCTCGCTCTGTTGCCCAGGCTGGAGTGCAGTGGCGCGATCTCGGCTCACGGCAAGCTCTGCCTCCCAGGTTCAGGCCATTCTCCTGCCTCAGCCTCCCGAGCACCTGGAACTGCAGGCGCCCGTCACCACGCCCGGCTAATTTTTTGTAGTTTTAGTAGAGATAGAGTTTCACCGTGTTAGCCAGGATGGTCTCCATCTCCTGACCTCGTGATTCACCAGCCTCGGCCTCTCAAAGTGCTGGGATCACAGGCGTGAGCCCCCGCGCCGGGCCAATAATTCTCTCTTACAAAGGTTTCATAGGCTTCTGTAATGTTTTTCTTCTGGTTCTAGCTGCTGTTGTGGCCTGATGCTGAAATGTTTATCTTGAATGTTTATCTAGAAAAGCAATGTTTTCCTCTAGGATAACTTGATTCTGTACTCTTGGCTTTTCTTGATATGTCTAAATTTTTTATCAGATATTGAGACAGCCAAGTGTAAAGGGGTCCCCAGAGAAATTCCAACTAGCCCGTGCGCTGGGAGGACTGCGCACTGGGCTGGAGTCACACAAGTTTGTGCCCTTCACGGTGGGGAGGAGCCTGGCCCGTCCTCCTCCTGGGTAGAACCCGAGATTCATCTGCAAGGCAGGAAGCACACTAGCAGGACTCTGGCTTTGTGGAGGGTCCCTGTTTCCCCTTTTTTCCCAATAAATTCCATTTTTTTCTCACCCTTCAAAGTGTCTGCAAGCCTAATCTCTGATGGCTATGTGACAAAAATCCGGCTTTTAGCTGAACTAAGGAAAAACTCCTGCAACAGCTTCGTTGCCCAGAACATGGGGCTTGAGAAGGGGTGAGGGAAGTGGGGACTCAAAACTTCTCACTGTTGTTTCTGAGCCTTTTGGTCCTGTGGCATTCCTCTTCTCTTTTTTAGTAATGGCACCTCTTTTTTCTTTTACAATACTGGAAGGGGTTCACATCCACCCCAACATCCACAGGAGTGCACGTGAGACAGGCAGGGCAGCTCTATTCTCCTGCTTTCCTGTCAGCTGGGGTGCACGGCCTTATCTGCCGCATGTATGCATGATGTCCAAACATGGCCACGCAGGGTGGGAATCAGCCACAGTGGCTGCCTGGGCCCCAAGGCACCCCACGCGGCTGGCTAGCATTCCCTGCCACATGCCCACGGAGTCTCCTCCCCTGGCCAGGGAGGCCAGCTCCTTGTCACAGCAAGTAAGCTTTTCTCCCTGATGGAGGAACCAGTTGCATGAGAATAAGAGGTTCTTCCCCCAAGAATCCTTTTTTCTTTTCTTTTGGTTTCCTTTTTTTAATTTTTACTTAATTATTTTTTGAGACGGAGTCTCACTGTGTTGTCCAGGCTGGAGTGCAGTGGCACGATCTGGGCTCACTGCAAGCTCCACCTCCCGGGTTCAAGCCATTCTCCTGCTTCAGCCTCCCGAGTAGCTGGGACTACTATATTTCACCAAGAGATTGGTGAAATATTCAATCTCTTGGTTGTTGTTATCCATAATAGCTAAAATAAAAGTAAGAGTGCTGAGTTGGACCCTGAAGGGAGACCAAATTCAGACATGGGTTGGTCTGAGCCCAGATCACTAGTTTCAAGGCTACCCTCAAAAGGGGGAAATCATGTCAGGGAACCAGAATGTACCTCTGAGACCTGTGGTTTCAAAGAAGGTAGTCAATGTGAGGGAAGGGCAAAACCAAGTAACTACTGAAACCAGAGGATATAATGTTTTTTAAAAAATGTTCCATTTTTATACATTGGTGTCATCAGCTTCCTGAGGAACCTTTACTAAAATTGATTGCAATATTGGAGCAATGTCTTTGGTTTTAAACATTGTAGAATGGAAGAGTATGTTTTGGTTGATGCATGACCTGCACCTCACTACTGAATTGTTGTAGATGGAGATATATGTATATGTATGCGTGTGTGTATATATATGTATGCATATATATGTGTATATATGTACACATATAAAATACATATTTATACATATAAAATTTGTATATGTGTTGCAGATGGAGATGTGTGTATACATACTGTAGTATACATACTATATATACTATAGTATGTATAGTATATATAGTATATATGTATATATGTATATATACTATATTATACTATATATACTATGTATATATGTATATATGTATACTATGTATATAGTATATATAGTATATATGTATACACATATATATGTGTGTATATGTAGTATGTATACACATATCTCCATCTGCAACATATGTGTATACACACACACACACACACACACACACACATATATATATATTCATTCCAGACACACAGGAGGTTATTTCTGAGAGAAAGCCAGCCTGGTGAACTGGATGAAAGTCACTGTAAGATCTGTTGATCCTGAGAAGAGGAATTGCACAACTCTACCTGTCCATGCCAAGTGGAGCACCCAGATGACACAGCTGATAGACTTCCTATGCAAGCCAAGGGGGCTTAGCTTGATGACAGGTATCAGGGGAACCCACCCCCGATAGTTAACATGGGTTCTTTTCTATTTCCCTAAGTGTCAGCGGGTCTGAGAAATAAAGGGAAAGAGTACGAGAGAGAAATTTTAAAGCTGGGTGTCCAGGGGAGACATCACATGTCGACAGGTTCCGTGATGCCCCCGAGTCATAAAACCAGCAAGTTTTTATTAGTGATTTTCAAAAGGGGAGTGAGTGTATGAACAGGGTGTGGGTCACAGAGATCACTTGCTTCACAAGGTAATAAAATATCACAAAGCAAATGGAGGCAGGGCGAGATCACAGGACCACAGGTTGAAGTGAAATTAAAATTGCTAATGAAGTTTTGGGCATGCATTGTCATTGATAACATCTTATCAGGAGACAGGGTTTGAGAGCAGACAATCTGTCTGACCAAAATTTATTAGGTGGGAATTTCCTCGTTCTAATAAGCCTGGGAGCGCTACAGGAGACTGAGGCTTATTTCATTCCTTTGGCTTCGACTGTAAAAGAGAGCCACCCCCAAGGGGGCCATTTAGAGACCTACCCTCAGAGGCGCATTCTCTCTCTCAGAGACGTTCCTTGCTGAGAAAAAGAATTCAGTGATATTTCTCCTATTTGGTTTTGAAAGAAGAGAATTGTGGCTCTGTTCTGCCCGGCTCACTGGCAATCAGAGTTTAAGGTTATCTCTCTTGTTCCCTGAATATTGCTGTTATCCTGTTCTTTTTTCATGGTGCCCAGATTTCATATTGTTCATACACACATGCTCTACAATGTGTGCAGTTAATGCAATCATCACAGGGTCCTGAGGCGACATACATCCTCCTCAGCTTACGAAGATGACTGGATTAAGAGATTAAAGTAAAGACAGGCATAGGAAATTACAAAGGTGTTGACTGGGGAAGTGATAAGTGTCCATGAAATCTTCACAATTTATGTTCAGAGATTGCAGTAAAGACAGGTGTAAGAAATTATAAAAGGATTAATTTGGGGAGCTAATAAATGTCCATGAAATCTTCACAATTTATGTTCTTCTGCCGCAGCTTCAGCTGGTCCCTCCGATCGGGGTCCCTGACTTCCTGCAACAGACAGGAATATTAACCTTACTTTTTGACTTTTGGGTTTTGGCTATTAAGTTGTTTAAAAGGGTTTTAAGAATCAATGAGTGCCTACCCACCTTCATTCCTGTCTGGCCTAACATGCCTACTTGGGTATAAGTCTTTTCACTCTAAGTCTCTTGGCCATAGGTGGTCTCACTGAGAGACAGGTTGGACTCAGGCCAGGTAGCCACAGCAACCTGGCAATAATATACTACAAAATAAAAGCTTTGCCATTGATGGGCTCTCTTGCATGTCTTGACCATAAGGGGTCAAACTAAAATAAATTCCTAAGTTTGGGGAAAAGAAAGAGAGATCAGACTGTTGCTGTGTCTATGTAGAAAGGGAAGACATAGGGAATTCCATTTTGATCTGTACCTTGAACAATTGCTTTGCTGAGATGCTGTTAATTTATAACTTTGACTCAGCCACTTTGCCCCAGCTTTGAGCTCACAAAAACATGTGTTGTATGGAATCAAAGTTTAAGGGATTTAGGGCTATGCAGGATGTGCCTTGTTAACAAAATGTTTACAAGCAGTATGCTTGGTCAAAGTCATCGTCATTCTCTAGTCTCGATAAACCAGGGGCACAATGCACTACAAAAAGCCAGAGGTATCTCTGCCTTGGGAAGCCGGGTATTGTCCAAGGTTTCTCCCCATGTGACAGTCTGAAATACGGCCTCGTGGGATGAGAAAGATCTGAATGTCCCCCAGCCCGACACCCGTAAAGGGTCTGTGCTGAGGTGGATTAGTGAAAGAGGAAAGCCTCTTGCAGTTGAGATAGAGGAAGGCCACCCTCTCCTACCTGCCCCTGGGAACTGAATGTCTTGGTATAAAACCCGATTGTACATTTGTTCAGTTCCGAGATAGGAGAAAAACTGCCCTATGGTGGGAGGCAAGACATGCTGGCAGCAATGCTGCTTTGTTATTCTTTACTCCACTGAGACGTTTGGGTGGAGAGAAACAAAAATCCGGCCTAGGTGCGCATCCAGGCATAGTACCTCCCCTTGAACTTAATTGTGACACAGATTCCTTTGCTCACATGTCTTCTTGCTGACCTTCTCCCTATTATCATCCTGCTCTCCTACTGCTTTCCTCTTGCTGAGATAATGAAAATGATAATCAGTAAAAACTGAGGGAACTCAGAGACCAGGGCCGGTGCAGGTCCTTGGTATGCTGAGTGCCGGTCTCCTGGGCCCACTCTTCTTTCTCTATACTTTGACTCTGTGTCTGATTTCTTTTCTCAGTCTCTCCTCCCACCTGACGAGATATACCCACAGGTGTGGAGGGGCAGGCTACCCCTTCAGTAAGTGCCCCACTGACTGAATGGACCTACTTGTGACCAAAGGGACCACAGTTATCAAGACACAACCTTACCTAGGAATAGGTCTTTTCTCTTGCTTTGCTGAAGACACAATAGCCCCACTAAAGTGAGTTGCCTCTTCCCCTTCAAAGTATTTTCTGAGAGACTACTTCTCTGAGCTCCCTGAGACTTGTGGATTTTTATCATATATAAAACAATTAAAAATAGTCTTCCTGAATTTGCTTCCAAAATGCTCCAGTTTCTTATAGACGTGCCTCTTCACACTTTAACACCAGGAACCAAGTCCTGCTGAAGACCTGAAAATCCCACCTGGGTGAGGGCCAGCTGCAGCCACAGTGGTCCAGTCCATTTGAGATGCTGCTAATCACCCCCTCATCTGTCAAGTTAGCCAGTGTTAAACCATGGATTCATCACACTTGGTTAAAACCTGTCCCTCTGGGATCCCTACAGGAAAAACAATCACAGTCTTGTAAACCTCAGTGATTGGCTTTCTGTAAGGCAAATAGTCACAAGATTTGTGTATGTGATTTTTAGCAAGTTCAGCCCTGTAGCTACTGCAGATGAGAGTCTTTTTAAGAGTACAGATAAATTTTTCTGGTCATTGATGCTGCACTTGAGCTGGGAATTCTAATCCCTGATATCACTCTTTCAGCACTCTGTCCAGTAACTTTAGAAGCAACCAGCCAACCTTGTTAATCATGTGTCACTTAACAATGGAGATACATTCTTTCAAATGTTCTAGGTGATTTTGTTATTTTGTGACATCATAGAGTGTACTCACGCAAACCCGGATGGCATAGCTTACTACAAACCTAGGCTGCACGGTATAGCTTATTGCTGCTAGGCTACAACCTGTAAAGCATGTTACTATATTGAATACTGTAGTCAATGGCAAGTATTTGTGTATCTAAAAATGTCTAAATATAGAAAAGGAATGCATTGCACTATGAGGTTATGACAGCAATAGAAATTTTTTCAGTTCCATTGTAATCTTATGGGACTAGTCACATATGTGGTCCGCTGTTGACCAAAACCTCATAATGTGGCACATTGCTGCATATTTGTCACTTCTCCAAAAGTGTTCAGAATTATATGCACATTCATACTGCTTCTTGCTTCTTCTAAGTGTTTGATTAGTAGTATCCAATGAAGATATTTTATATCTCTATTGCCAGATCATGTCATAGACTGTGTTTTCTTTACTACTATAAATAGAGTGATTGGTGTCTTTAAATCTAATCAGATTAGAGGGTCAATTCCAGAGACCCCAAAATCCATTCAGAAAACTCATTCTTAAAATTCTGTTCCTCCAGAACCACTCTTGTTACAAAAACCAGTGTTCTCCACAGAAACAGAGCCAATAGGAGATAGATTGGATAGATGGATGATAGATAGCTAGATAGAGAGATAGAGATAGATAGATAGATAGATAGATAGATAGATAGATAGATAGATAGATAATAGATAGATGCAAGATTGCAATCCTGGGTACTGGGAGACTTGATGGTATAAATTCCAACCTGAGCCTGAAGGCAGAACAAGACTTATGTCCCAGCTTAGAGACCTGCTGGGAGAGAGTGAGTTTGCTTTTGATCATCTTGTTTCTGTTCAGGAATTCTTGGACTGTTATCAGGCTCACCCACACTGGAAAGCACAATCTTCTTAGTCACCAATTCAGATGTTTAGCTCATCCGCAGACATGCTCACAGACACACCCAGAATAATGTTTAACCAGAAGTCACAACCCATGATTCAGTCTAGCTGACACATGAAATTAATTCTCACGTGCATTTCAACCACTTTATTGAATATTTGGTCCCATGCTGGAATAATTTTGCATTAACCTGATCATTACTGACACTGAGTGCATTTTCATATGTTTATTGACCATTTCAATATGCTTTTTTGTGATTGTCTACTGGAAAGTCTACATTTTTCTTATTGATTTTAGGAGTTTTACAAATATGCACATTTGTGGATATATGTATTATAATTATTCTCTGTCACAATGTGTCTTGATGTTTTACTTTCTTTTGATGAACAGTAGTTATTAATTTTATAATCCCAGCACTTTGGGAGGCCGAGGCGGGCGAATCACAATGTCAGGAGATCGAGACCACGGTGAAACCCCGTCTCTACTAAAAATACAAAAAATGAGCCAGGCGAGGTGGCGGGCACCTGTAGTCCCAGCTACTCGGGAGGCTGGGGCAGGAGAATGGCGTGAACCCAGGAGGCGGAGCTTTCAGTGAGCCAGGATCGCGCCACTGCACTCCAGCCTGGGCGACAGAGCAAGACTCCGTCTCAAAAAAAAAAAAAAAAAAAAAATTAATTTTAATAAAATCTAATTTAGCAATATTGTGTCTTGATAATGTTTTTGCTACTTTTAAATAAATGTTTGACAAATCCCAATGTCATGAAGATACTCCTCAATGTTTTCTGTGGAGAGAGAAGTTAAAACATGTATCGCTGTGATGTGTAACTGCACAAAGAGAGAAAACGGAGTTACACTGCGGCAAAGTTAAAACATGTATCGCTGTGATGTGTGTTACAATAACTGCACAAAGAGAGAAAACGGAGTTACACTGCGGCAAAGTTAAAACATGTATCGCTGTGATGTGTGTTACAATAACTGCACAAAGAGAGAAAACGGAGTTACACTGCGGCAAAGTTAAAACATGTATCGCTGTGATGTGTAACTGCACAAAGAGAGAAAATGGAGTTATATGCGGCAAAGTTAAAACATGTATCGCTGTGATGTGTGTTACAATAACTGCACAAAGAGAGAAAATGGAGTTATATGCGGCAAAGTTAAAACATGTATCGCTGTGATGTGTGTTACAATAACTGCACAAAGAAGAGAGAAAACAGAGTTATATGTGGCAAAGTTGCTGTGTTTCATCAGACAGACATCATGATAAACCTAAAGAAGTTTGGGATAAATATAGATGTAGAAATATTCCTAGAACAACTTCTAGGAAAATATCTTGAAAAAATAGAATTAGAAATCAACAATCTAACTAAAATAATACACTATAAATATCAGTAAAGAAGGAGAACAGAACAAAAATACATGAAAACTACATAAAACAGCAATATGGTAGATATAAATCCAATATCAATAATTATATCAAAAATCATAAATGTTCAGACAAGATTTTTTTAAAAACGAAGATGAAGAATATGCTGTCTGCACAAGAAATCCTTCAGATTAAATGGCACAAATACATAAAAAGTAAAAGGATAGAGAATGTGGACCATGCAAACAGTAATGATGGGAGAGATGAAGCAACTATATGAATATCGGACAAAATATAGTTTAAGACAGTAAATACAACTACAGACAAAGAAAGACATTTATTAATGATAACTGGTCACACATAGAAAGATATAACAATTACAACATCATACATGCTTGAACAAGAGAGTCCCAAAATACATGAACATAACTGACTGAATTGAAAGAAGCAATAAAGAGTTTAACAATCACAGTTAGATATTTTAATATATATCCTCTAGGAGTTGATAGAAGAATAGAAATAAAATTAGTAGGGATATAGAATATGTGAACAACACAATAACCCAACTCAATTTGACATTTATAGCTCACTACATACCAAAACGGCAGAAATACCCATTCTTTCTAGGATAGCATGACACATTCTCTGGATAAATCATATCCTAGGTCATAAAACAAGTCTCACTATATTTAAAAGGAGCAATTGTACAAAGCATGTTCTCTGATCACAACACAATTATATTAAAAATAACTTTAAATTTATTTTGGAAATCATTATTTAATAATTTAATTATACAGATTTTAATAAAATATCACAAGTAAATTAGAAAATATTTTCACCGTAATAAAGATGAAAACAAAATATTACAAGCTGTATGAGACACACCTAAGTAGTTGTCAGAGGGAAATTCGTAGCTTTAAATGCTTATATGAGAACAAGTAAAACATCTAAAAATCAATAATATAAGATACCACATTATGATGCCCCCAAATGAGTAGAAATTAACTTGAATTAAGTAAAATAAAGGAAAAAATAAATACCAGAACAGAAATCATCAAAATAGAAAACAGAAAAACAATTAAAAATATCAAAAAATATCAATGAAACCAAAGTTTGTTCTTATCAATGTTTTTTTTTGGAGGGGGAGGTGGGATTAAAATCTATATAGCTGGCCGGGCGCGGTGGCTCACGCCTGTAATCCCAGCGCTTTGGGAGGCCGAGACGGGCGGATCACGAGGTCAGGAGATCGAGACCATCCTGGCTGACACTGTGAAACCCCGTCTCTACTAAAAACTACAAAAAACTAGCCGGGCGAGGTGGCGGGCGCCTGTAGTCCCAGCTACTCGGGAGGCTGAGGCAGGAGAATGGCGTGAACCCGGGAGGCGGAGCTTGCAGTGAGCTGAGATCCGGCCACTGCACTCCAGCCTGGGTGGCAGAGCGAGACTCCGTCTCAAAAACAAAAACAAAAACAAAAACAAAAAAAAATCTATATAGCTGTAATGCATATGTCAATATACAGGTAGCCAAAAAAATGAAAAAATGTTCAACATCATTAATCATAAGGGAAATGCAAATTAAAACCATGATGAGATGTCATCTTGACTGAGATACCAGTCAGAATGGCTATTATTAAAAATAAAAAAACAACAACAGATGGTGAGGATGCAGAGAAAAGAGAATGCTTATTCACTGTTGATGGAAATGGAAATGAATGCAACCTTCATAACAGTATAGAGATATCTTAAAGAACCAAAAACAAGACTCCCATTTAATCCAGCAATCCCACTACTAGGTATCTACCCAAAGGCAAAGATGTCATTATAACAAAAAGATACCTGCATTTTTATGTTTATCACAGCACTATTCACAATAGCAAAGTCCTGGAACCAACCTAAGTGTTCATCAGTGAAGGGTTGGAGAGATATATATATATATATTTAAATGCAAACACACACACAGAGCATGGAATAATATTCAGCCATACAAAATAAAATTATTCATTTGCAGCAACATGAATGGAACTGGAGGCCATGATCCTAAGTGAAATGACTCAGAAAGCCTAATACTGCATGTTTTCGCTTATAAGCTGGAACTAAACAAAGAATAAACATGGACATACAGAGTTAAATAATAGACATGGGAGACTACAAAAGGTGGAAGCATGGAAGAGGGGTGAGGGCTGGAAGACTCAAGCATGAGTGTTCATAAGCAGTATTCATAGTAACCAGACATTAGATACTATTCAAAGGTTTTCCCACTGATTAATAAACTATGTAGCATGCTTATACAATATAATATACTATTTAGATGTAAATAAATTGTGCTGAAGGAAAGAAATCAGACAAAAAGACAACTCATTGTAAGATTCAATTTATATTGAATTTTAGAAGGGCAAATCTGTAGAATAAAAACCTATACATTCCCGAGTCTGAGAATGAGAGTGCGGATTGACTATAAACAGCCATGAAGAAATGTTTTGGGGTGATGCAAATGTTCTAGAACTGATTTATGGTAATGGTTGAAAAACTGAACGAATTTACTAAAATTCATAGTAATGTACATTTGAAATGTGTGGATTTGATGGTATTCAAATCATACATCAATAAATTTGTTTTTTTTAAGTGCAGGCAAGAAGGGAGTGACATCAGCAAGATGGCGGAGTAGGAGACACAGCCTTTGCTCCCCACAAAATAAACAACAACAATTATCTAACCATGAGCAAAATTGCTCTGGTACAGCTCAAATATCCAGTTAAAAAGCTTTACCAACACAGTGGAGAAAAAAACTGAGAACACTGCACAGAAAGATGCTGGAAGTGGAGTTTCATTTTGCCTGCATCAGCCGATGTCCCTGGCCTGCATAGCTCAGCCCTGAGAGCAATTTCCTTGGCCCATGAGCTACCCTCACAGCAGAGAAGGAGAGCGGGGTGAGTGACCAGCTTCCCCAGCTTTTGGGGGTACCGCTTGAAGGGCTCACTTTGGTTTAACCCTGCCAAGATTGCTGGGGAGACAGGCACACCCACGGTGTGTACAGATGGCTAGGGGCAAAGAAGCGAAGTTATCAGCATCAGCCGCACGGTGAAGCCACCATGGCCCCCAGGCTGCTCTACAGAAGACCCCAGCAGCCTTGGCCACTGAGGACCTCAACAGCCACAGCAAAGGCTTCATCTCTCACCACGGAGGACCCTGCAGTAATCGCCTTAAGAGACTCCCGTGGCCTTCTCCTGGAAGACCCCAGCAGTTTTCACCTTTGAGAAAACCAACAGCCTCATCTTGTTTAAGTAAGAAAACCAAATTCTGCCTTTGCATTAGTGTATTATTGAAGCTAAAGCTAATTTTAACAAAACCTTATAAACAAGTCCATCCAAAACCCAAGAAAAGGTTTTCATAAACCTTTTATAAACTCTTACACTTTTTTTTTTTTTGAGACGGAGTCTCGCTCTGTCGCCCAGGCTGGAGTGCAGTGGTGAGATCTCGGCTCACTGCAAGCTCCACCTCCCGGGTTCCCGCCATTCTCCTGCCTCAGCCTCCCGAGTAGCTGGGACCACAGGCGCCGCCACCTCGCCCGGCTAATTTTTTTGTATTTTTAGTAGAGGTGGGGTTTCACCGTGTTCGCCAGGATGGTCTCGATCTCCTGACCTTGTGATCCGCCCACCTCAGTCTCCCAAAGTGCTGGGATTACAGGCGTGAGCCACCGCGCCCGGCCTAAACCCTTATATTTTTAATTAATGAGCAGATCCACGCTCCAAGAAAACCCTGTTACTCCGACACAGGGGGGAGTCCCGGCTCTGGCCGTGCCTTGGTCTCTGCTTTTCATATTTAGGTTTCATTTTTAGAAAAGCTAAATGACCTCTTCTTAATTTCAGCCAACATGATCATATACAAAATTATTTTCACAAGATCCATCCTTCACAAACTTTATACACTGGCTTAAACCTTCAGTTGTGTCTATTATGTCTTACCGTTTTACCCTAGGACAAAGGTTTACTTTATTTTCCCCCTTATCATTTTGACCACACAGAATTCTCTCTCATGTAAATGAAAAACTACTCTCTCTCAAACTCTCTCACATTTTACTTTTCCTTTAACAAAAATCACATTCTCTTGCCTTCTTATAACCTTTTTATTTTATTTATTTATTTATTTATTTTATTTTATTTTATTTTTTTGAGACGGAGTCTCGCTCTGTCGCCCAGGCTGGAGTGCAGTGGCCGGATCTCAGCTCACTGCAAGCTCCGCCTCCCGGGTTCCCGCCATTCTCCTGCCTCAGCCTCCCAAGTAGCTGGGACTACAGGCGCCCGCCACCGCGCCCGGCTAGTTTTTTGTATTTTTAGTAGAGACGGGGTTTCACCGTGTTAGCCAGGATGGTCTCGATCTCCTGACCTTGTGATCCGCCCTTCTCGGCCTCCCAAAGTGCTGGGATTACAGGCTTGAGCCACCGCGCCCAGCCATAACCTTTTTTTTTTTTTTTTTTTTTTTTTTTTTTTTTTTTTTTTTTTTTGAAACGGAGTCTCACGCTGTTGCCCAGGCTGGAGTGCAGTGGCGCGATCTCGGCTCACTGCAAGCTCCGCCTCCTGGGTTCACGCCATTCTCCTGCCTCAGCCTCCTGAGTAGCTGGGACTACAGGCGCCCGCCACCGCGCCCGGCTAATTTTTTGTATTTTTAGTAGAGACGGGGTTTCACTGTGGTCTCGATCTCCTGACCTTGTGATCCGCCCGCCTCGGCCTCCCAAAGTGCTGGGATTACAGGCTTGAGCCACCGCGCCCGGCCAACCTTTTTAAAATTAAAAGTGCATTCTATTTTCTTTAGAGCTTTTGGATGTAAAATTGCTTTGCTTTGCTTTGCTTTTCCTTTTTTTTTTTTTTTTTTTTTGAGATGGAGTCTCGCTCCGTCACCCAGGCTGGGGTGCAGTGGCGCGATCTCCGCTCACTGCAAGCTCCGTCTCCCGGGTTCACGCCATTCTCCTGCCTCAGCCTCCCGAGTAGCTGGGACTACAGGTGCCGCCACCACGCCCGGCTAGTTTTTTGTATTTTTAGTAGAGACGGGGTTTCACCGTGTTAGCCAGGATGGTCTCGGCCTCCTGCCCTTGTGATCATCTCCTCTTGGCCTCCCAAAGTGCTGGGATTGCAGGCATGAGCCACCGCGCCCAGCCAAAATTGCTTTGCTTATGTCTAGTAGTCTTAATTACATATATTACTTACAATGTAAACTCTTAGTAACTCTTATTTTCAGTGACAAACCCAGGAAGCAAGCAGTTTTAATTATGTGTCAGGTGTGTAGCCAAGGCCAAAAGATCAAACTTGGGGATAGGTCTCATCATGGCCTAACAGCTCAAATCTAAAGGCATAAGTTTATTGAAAGTTTAAGCAAGTATCAAAAGCACTACAGAAGCAACCGTTCTATGATCTTAAAATATATAACAGAGATAGTATCTGATCAATACATCTAGGCAAAAATGTCCAAATTCAGTTCTGAAGATGCTTTTATTTTATTTTAAGAACAATTTTGAAACTATCTTTTTTACTGAATGTCATTCTTAAAATCACATTAACCTGAAAAGCATTTAAATTTATGTATTTAATTTATGCATATTCTTTTATTTATAAGCCAATTTGCTATTATAGACAACATACAAAGACATACATGCGTGCATACATAAAGATCAAAACAGACATAAACAAAGCCCCTAGACTCTTGATTTTAAAACTCTAGCTATTAGACTGGCAAGGGTCGCCAGTCCAAAAACGGCAGCTGGATTCCAGTTATGTCTCTGTAAATGGAACAAGTCAAAATCCACCTGTTCCACATGGCTCAAGCGCTCCCCAGATCCCAGAGGAAACAAACTGGCAATCCATAACTCAAAGCAGAGAGAAAGAGACAATTTATTCTCCTTTAAGAAAGAGTTTAAGGCCAAGGCAGGCAGATCACCTGAGGTCAGGAGTTCGAGAACAGCCTGGCCAACATGGTGAAATCCCGTCTCTACTAAAAATACAGAAAATAGCTGGGCATGGTGGCATGTGCCTATAGTCCCAGCTACTTGAAAGGCTGAGGCAGGAGAATCGCTTGAACCCAGGAGGCAGAGGTTGCAGTGAGCCAAGATCACGCCACTGCACTCCAGCCTGGCTGACAGAGCAAGACACCATCTCAAAAAAAAAAAAAAAAAAAAAAAAGAGTTTAGGCCTTGTTAGAGTTAGACTCAGAATTGATACCAAAGCAACACAAAATCACAGGAATTTACCATAAGATTTTATAAGGCAAGTTTTCTCATAATACGGAGTCATTTCTGGTATGGCAAAAGCCGAAGAGATAAGGTAGAGTAATTTTAGATCTGGGAGGACTCTGTCCTCTTGAGATTCCCTGAGGAAAAACAGAAGTTCCTCCCCAAGAGAGGAATCCACCACATCTTTTTCTATTTTCCTTAAGGAATTTCAGTCTGTTAGAAAAAAATTTTTTTGTCCCCTCATGTGGCAGCGAGGGTGGGAAGATGCAAAAGGGGCTGACAGAAGGAAATGGAGAAACAGGCAGAGGGAGCACATATGGCTACCATGGGTGCAAGGAGAGAGAAATTTACCCAGTGGAGAAATTCTTACAGACAGAACAGAGGCCTTAAAACAAAGACTCTTATGCATACATACATGTGCACACATGTGTACGTGCACGCGCGTGCACACACACACACACACACACATAACCTAAATAGTAGTTTCAATTAAGTTGACTTTTGACTATCAAGCTCTTTAAAAATCCTTTCAAACTTCTTATTAGAGAATTTTAACCAGGGCAAACAGCTGATATTTAAGAATTTGTATCCTTTTTATTTCTTTTTTTTTTTTTTTTTTTTTTGAGATGGAGTCTCGCTCTGCCGCCCAGGCTGGAGTGCAGTGGTGCGATCTCAGCTCACTGCAAGCTCCGCCTCCCGGGTTCACACCATTCTCCTGCCTCAGCCTCCCGTGTAGCTGGGACTACAGGCGACTGCCACCACGCCCGGCTAATTTTTTATATTTTTAGTAGAGACGGGGTTTCACTGTGTTAGCCAGGATGGTCTCGATCTCCTGACCTCGTGATCCGCCCGCCTCGGCCTCCCAAAGTGCTGGGATTACAGGCGTGATCCACCGCGCCAGGCCGTATCCTTTTTATTTCTTAAAGACACCATTTAAGTTAAGCTTCACCAAGATTATGATTTAACCAAGGACGCATGAAGTGTCTCCAGAGAGGTGAAAAGCAGTATTCACAAGATCCAAAACCACCCCGTCTTTTGACAGTTCAAAGAAATGAAAATTTTGCTAGCTACAAATGGATTATAATCCACATTCCTGTTTCCCAAATTCTCTAGAGTCTCAGGTTCTTAGTTGACTATGTGCACACAAGGCTCAAAAGCCTCAGATGCCCCCACAGATGGAAATCAAAAGCTGTCCATGAAAGAAAAATGCATTACCAAATGGCAAAAATCTCACAAATGTCAAACCAAAAGGACTTGTTCCTTGGCTGGGAATCAAACTCAGGCTATCACAGTGAAAGGGCAGAACTTTAGCTGGTGGATTATAGCATGAGACTGCCTTCCCTATTGTTCACAGGGAGGATCTGAAGTGGGCAGTTCTAGGCTTGCAAATAATTTTTAACTTTGTTTTAGGTCAAGAGAATTCCTAAAGCTAACCATGGCACTATTATGCGTCCTTTGTAAAATTTGATTTTCCCATCAATTGTTTAGAACAAGAGATCTCTAAAATCTTTTTAAATTTAGGAACCTAAAGGATCCCTTTTTCAGGCTGTTTTCCTCGGGAGTCTAAAGAATATTGTGGCCAAGTAGTGCTGCAATAAAAAAAAAATCTTAGTCCTTTTTATGTGTCCAAAGCTAAAATGTTTTGCACCCTGCAAATAAGTATCTTCTTTTCTCCTAATGAAAACCTTGGTGTTGATGTTTGGAAATAATACATACCCTGGGCAAATAGACCTCAGTTTAGTTTGATAACAATTGGTGACTGCAAGGTACAAAAGTCCTGAGTGGGCATCTCATTTGTGGCACACTGACCCCTGGCTGCAGCATTGTATTCTACAGAATGCACCCTCATGGGCTACAAGGAGGAATAGAGCTCATGCTTTCTTTTTTAGATGACAAAGCCTTAGGTGACAAACCCTTAAGGACTCAGCTGGGCTTTGGACAGAATTTCAAGAAAGCAAATCAAAATCGAAATGCAATTTCTCAAGGTCTGGATCCCTCCAGTTCTCTGTAGAGATTCCCCACTAAATACGCTGTCATTCAGCAGAGGTGTGGGCCTTTCCAAAGCAAGGCCGGGTGTCCTGCTGAAGCAGAACCCAGCACCTAAAGGAAAAATTGTTTGGGGCCATTGTTAAAAACTCCACTTACCAAAAGCAGTGCCTCATTTCTGGCACTGCAAAGAGTAAAGCACCAACAGATGCTGGCAAATATGTGGAGAAAAGGGAAGCTTCAAACACTGTGGGTGGGAATGTAAATTAGCACAACCACTATGGAGAATAGTTTGGAGGTTCCTCAAAACTGTAAATAGAGCTGCCATAAGATCCAGCAACCCACTGTTGGGAATACACCCAAAAGCATGGAAATCCGTATATCCAAGAGGTATCTGTACTCCCATGTTTGTTGCAGCACTGTTCACAATAGCCAAAGTGTGGAAGCAACCTAGTCCGTTAGCAGATGAATGGATGAAGCAAATATGGTACATACACACAATGGAATACTATTCAGTCGTAAAAAATAACTAGATCCTGTCATTTGCAACAACATGGCTGGAACTGGAGGTCATTATGTTAAGTGAAATAAGCCAGGCACAGAAAGACAAAAATTTGCATGTTCTCACTCATTTATGGGATCTAAAAATCAAAACAATTGAATTCATGGAGATAGAGAGTACAAAGATGGTTACCAGAGGCTGGGAAGGGAAGTGGGGGTGGGGTGGGAGGGAGGTGGGGATGGTTAATGGGTACAAAAAATAGAAAGAATAAGACCTAGTATTTGATAGCACAACAGGGTTACTATAGTCAATAATACTTTAATTGTACATTTTAAAATAACTAAGTATAATTGGATTGTTTGTAACACAAAGAATAAACACTTGAGGGAATGGACTCCCCATTTTACATGATGTGGTTAACACATGTTGCATGCCTGTATCAAAACATGTCATGTACCTCATAAATATACACACCTACTATATACCCACAAAAATTAACATTAAAAATTGAAGGCTGGGCACAGTGGCTCATGCCTGTAATCCCAGCACTTGGGGAGGCCAAGGCAGGGGATCACGAGGTTAGGCGATTGAGACCATCCTGGCTAACAGAGTGAAACCTCGTCTCTACTAAAAAAAAAAAAAATTAGCTGAGCGTGGTGGCGGGCACCTGTAGTCCCAGCTACTTGGGAGGCTGAGGCAGGAGAATGGTGTGAACCCGGGAGGCAGAGCTTGCAGTGAGCCGAGATCGAGCCACTGCACTCCAGCCTGGGCGACAGAGCGAGACTCCATCTCAAAAAAAAAAAAAAGAACAGAAAGCACCATAGGCCTTTCTTTCATAATGGTGGTCAGTTGCCAGATGCAAGAATCCATCCCTGAATACTATCATTCAGGCAGCCTCTGGACAGGGTTTGAGCATGGCTGTGGCCAGCAGCCAATGTGCCACAAGTGAGATGCCCACTCAGGACTGTTGTTCCTTTGCAGTTACAATTGTTATCAAAACAAACTGGGGTCCACTGCCCAGGACAGTAAGGCTAAATGTCCACAATGAGGTTTTCAGCAGGAAAAGAGGAGGGTGTTTATTTACAAGGCACCAAGCAAAGAGACTCAGGCAGGTCTTGCTTAAGTCCTGACCTCTCTAGTTGCTTGCAAGTGAGGGATTTTAAAGGTAGGGGTAAATTTCAGGAAAGCAGAAGTAAAAGGGGAAAATCATAAATCCATATATGGATGTTACACATTGGTTTGGCCTAAAAGGGTGAGATATGTTGAAGTGGGGGCTTACAGGTCATAGGTAGATTCAAAGATGTTCTGATTTGCAATTTGTTAAGAAAAGAGATCTTTTGTTTAAAAATTTGGAGTCAGCAGAACAGAATGTTAGCTCTAGCTCCTGGGTATGACTTCCTTCAGGCCTCTCAGGAAGAAATTTAGAAAAAAGAATGGTGGTCACAGTTTAGTCCTCAATTTTCCCTTGATTGAGGTCTGCATGCCAGTGGAGTCATTTGGTGGAAATCTGGGTTTCTGAAAAACTATACCAAATGTTAAGATGGAACCTTAGTTTCCATAGGAGATTCCAGCTTCTTTGGATGTTGTTTTAAGCTATAATTACCTTCTTGCTTATCAAGTCGCTTATATACATCTCAGGGCTACCTTGAAAGAACTGAAGATTTTCCTTAATTTTCATGCTTGAAGCAACTCACAGGCCCCTAAGAGGAGTCCAATCTCCATCTTATATACCAGAATCATTGTCTAGCAAAAAGTGAGCTCAGAAAATGTATTCGAATTCCTAATATCAACGGAAGAAACACAATAAATATCCCATTTCCAATTGGTTAGTGCCTTAGGAAGAGCAGCCCATGGGCATTGTTGGGAAGCCGTCTAAGTGTCCAAGGTAAAGTAATCTCCAATGCAGGAGGTGAAGTCATCTCCATTGGTGAAGTGTTGCTCTGGGGCAATGTTCTCTGAAGCTAAGTCATCTCCAGCAGTGAATTCCTGGGCTAGACAGACCACTGTCATCTGGGATGTGAGACTGGGGTATCCTTCCCAAGTGGATAGCCACTAGGGTTGATGTGAATCATGTTTTTGTTCCTCTATTGTATTATAATAAAGCTGAGCCACTTGTGGAATTTGAAGGCAATGTTGTACCTGGAAATTTGACTTGCAAATATTCGTAAGGTCAAGGTGCTTTGTGGGTACACAGCTAGCTAAGGTAATGTCTGCATCTAACATGCTGCTGTACCTGTACCAAAGTGCTGGAACTCGACTGGCACAATTAACACTATAATTAATAGCATCTAAATCTGAATCTCCCAATAGTGGTGATAAGAAACATTTTACTACAAATAGGGTTTAAATCGCACAGCCAGATTTGCGTGTACGTTGTTAATAAGGTGTCAGGATTTTTGCCAATTAAAATCCTGAGGCTGAGGTTGGATATCCATCATTAGATTGTAGGCAGGTCCTCCAATTTAGCCACTTAGTATGAACCCTTTTCCCCAGTTGTTGGTTTGTTGGTGATAAGCAAGTGGATGAGGTTTTTCTTTTTGAGATGGAGTCTGGCTCTGTCCCCCAGGCTGGAGTGCAGTGGCACGATCTCAGCTCACTGCAAGTTCCACTTCCCGGATTCATGCCATTCTCCTGCCTCAGCCTCCCGAGGAGCTGGGACTACAGGTGCCCGCCACCTCGCCCGGCTAGTTTTTTTTTTTTTTTGTAGTTTTAGTAGAGATGGGGTTTCACCGTGTTAGCCAGGATGGTCTCGATCTCCTGACCTCATGATCTGCCTGTCTCAGCCTCCCAAAGTGCTGGGATTACAGGCGTGAGCCACCGCGCCCAGCCGTGGATGAGGTTTTGGGTTGTATTAGCAATACTTGATGACTTGTGGACCACAGCGTTTGCTATGTCTGTTTGAAACAATGGCTTACTTGGAGGGTTTGGACTACCAGATTGCAAACCAATGAAAGCACCCAAATCAATAGTAATAAACCCAATTGTCAACATAATAGTGCACAGCGACACATGACGCTTTGGTTATCTAACGATGATTATTTTTCTAGCATATATTATTACCAGGTAGGAATAGGCAAACCTACCCTCAAAGGCTGAGGGAACTGAAAGACCAAAGAAAGAGGCTGACAAATCCAGTTTCTTAGAAAGAAATATTTAATATGAACAGAAGCTATGTTTCAGGCGGCCACTAGAGGGCGAATCCTTGCACTGGCCCTCTGGAAAGTATTCTTTATACAGCAAGCCTTCTTTGGGTAAAACATATGCAGCTGGTTATGTCTGAGACCCTTTAGTGAAACTGGTGACTATTGGGGAAGTTAGATAAGCATCTTTATGAAGGGTTAGCTATGCTGCAGGGATTGTTCCTTTAGGAGGGGTTAGCTATGTTGCAGGCATTGCTTCTATATGAGGAATTAGCTATGTTGCAGGCATTGTTTCTTTATGAGGGGTTAGCTATGTTGCAGGCATTGTTTCTTTATGAGGGGTTAGCTATGCTGCAGGCATTGCTTCTATATGAGGAATTAGCTATGCTGCAGGCATTGTTTCTTTGTGAGGGGTTAGCTATGTTGCAGGCATTGTTTCTACACAAGCAGTTAGCCATGTTGCAGGCGTAGTTTCTTTATGAGGGGTTAGCTATGCTGCAGGCATTGCTTCTATATGAGGAATTAGCTATGCTGCAGGCATTGTTTATCAGGGGTTAGCTATGTTGCAGGATTGTTTCTTTATGAGGGGTTAGCTATGTTGCAGGCGTAGTTTCTTTACAAGGGGTTAGCTATGCTGCAGGCATTGTTTCTTGACCTTGCTGCTGGAATGCCTTGGTATGCTGGAGTGAAACATCTGTCCTTACAGCAGTTTTGCTGCAAGATGGCATTATTCTTGCCATGCAACAGGCTGTTTTCCCACAATAATTTTGGAATATAGTGTTTATTCTCTTAATATCTGAATGTGAGTTTAAGTTACTAAGTGGAGTTTTCTATCTTTCATTCTGCCATTTTTGGGACTGGCTTTTGTTCAGTAATTTTAATTTCTGAGTGTAATCAGAGGATGAGCTCAGATAAATTATCCATCCCTTATAAAATGAATATTGAGGAAGATTTGGGGGAGTAAGTTTAGGTTCAAGTGAGCTCTATATCAGATGAACAGGTGCCTGACCTGTGAAACAATCTGATTAGCAAAAGTACCTAAGAGAGTGGTATCCTCAATCTGGGATCACTTTGAATCTGCCTTTAAATATAGACAGTGGTGATGGGAAGATTTTTTAAACTTGCTATAAGCCAGTTCCACTTCTTTAACTTAAGAGAGATTGAGGTCTGGGGCAAGATAGAGGCCTTTTAGGAATTCATTTAGTATTTTGTAACTTAAGTAGGAGTAATTTGAAGAGCCCACAAGACTTCCCAATTAATCCAGCTTCCTGGGGCCTACTGGGAAAATATAATTTCATTGAATGTTGTCTCTATGAGCCCACCATTGTTTTTGAGAGTAAAATGTGTACCTTGGAGCTATAGACCGAATGTCTGTGTCCTTCCAAAATTCATGTGTTGAATTCCTAACCCCAAGTGTGATGGTATTGGGAGGTGGGATCTTTAATAGGTGATTAGGCCATGAGAGCAGAGCCATCACAAATGGAATTAGTGTGCTTACAGAAGAGTCCCCAGAGGGCAAGCTTGACCCTGCTGCCGTATGAGGACTCAATAATATAGTACCACCTATGTGTGGGAAAATTAACCCTCACTGGACACAAATTTGCTGGCACCTTGATTTTGGACTTCCCAGGCTTCGGATGGTGAAAAGTACACTTCTTTTGTTCATAAACTATTCGGTCTATTGTATTTTGTTAGAGAATCTCCCAAAGGCTGAGACGGAATATTGGTTCCAAGAAGTTAGGGTGTTGCTGTAATAATGGAAATGTGGTAGCAACTTTGAAACTGGGTAATGACTAGAAGCTGGAATAGTTTTGAGGTGCATGCTAGCAAGCACCTATGTTTCCACAAGTGGCCTTAAATGATTAATTCCAGCGAGGGCTCAGAAGGAGAGAAGGAGAGCTGCAGAGAAAGGGTAAATCTTCTTTGAGAATGCCAAGATGGCCATAAACCCAATGTTCATAGAAACATGGATGACAAAAGCCATTTTGATGAGGTTTCAGACAGAAATGAGAAACATGTAGTTGGAAACTGGAGGAAAGGAAATGCTCATTATAAAGTGACAAAAAAATTGGATGAACTGTGTTCATATTCTAGTGTTTGATGGAAGGTAGAACTTCTGAGAAAATGAATGGATAGTTTACTCAGGAAATTTCTAAGCCAAGTGTTGAAGGTGGAGCTTGGTGTTTCTTGAAGGCTTATAGTAAAATTCAAGATGAAAGAAATGGTCTAAAATGTTGTTAATCAAAAGGGAAGCAGATCTTAAAATTTTTGATTCTCAGCCTACCCACATTGAAAAAAAAAAAATAAGAAAGCTGGCCAGTTGTTGTGGCTCACACCTGTAATTCCAGCACTTTTTGAGGCCAAAGTGAAAGGATCATATGAGGCCGGGAGTTCAAGATCAGCCTGGTCAACAGAGCAAGACTCTGTCTCTACAAAAAATTTTAAAATAATTTAAAAATTCAGTCAGGCATGGCAGCACACACCTGTAGCCCCAGATATTTGGGAGCCTGAGGCAGGAGGAAGAGCTGAGCCCTGGGGCTCAAGACTGCAGTGAGCTATGATTGCACCATTGCACCCTAGCCTGGGCAACACAGCAAGACCCTGTCTAGAAGAAGAAGAAGAAGGAGAAGGAGAAGGAGTCATCCTCCTTTTAGGGAAAGAACAAGGGCATGGTCAAGTGACCATCTGATAAGGAGACTGATAAGGATTGGGCATGTAGCACAAGCCAGGTGCTCTTTCTCAAAACAAGGAAAGAATAACCAGGAAGGAAGTTTGGAGATTACGGAATCCGTCTCTCTCTTTACAGGCTTATGCAAGGACCTGGAGGGAAGAATGATTTCAAAGCTCTGCTCCCTGAATTTGAGCACAATCATCCTTGGCCGCACCGGGTGGGCCCAGGTGCAGCACAGGTCATGGTGGTCTCCCTCCACACAGCATAGATGGTAAACTTCGGCAGGGTACATGTGGCGCCATCTCCAAAGAAGCACAAAATGCATAAACCATGGGGGTATGGCTACCCCACCCCCTAGATTTTGAAGAATGAAGCCAGGCAGAGCCTCAGGCTCAAGGCTCAAGCAGCGGGCTACCGTAAGTTTGGGGCCGTCACAGAGAGTCACCACTAGTGTTATGCCTAGCAAAGCCATGGGGCCCCTCCTCCAAAATTCGTATGTTGAAATATTAATTCCCAATGTTATAGTATTAGGAGGTAGAGTCTCTGGGAGGTGATTACGCAGAACTCTCGTGAATGGTATTAATGCCCTAATAAAACAGACTCCAGAGAGCTAGCTCACCCTTCTATCATATAAGGACACAACAGAAAGGCACCATGGATGCATCAATAAATGGGCCCTCATCAGATATCAAATCTACTGGCACCTAAATCTTGGACTCTCCAGGCCCTGGAACTGTGAGAAGTAAATATCTATTCTTTATAAAGTACTCAGTATTTACTATTTTGTTATGGCAGTCTATACCTCTGTTTCTGGAGAAAGCTGGATTTAGTTAAGATCTTTCCTGCAAAGATTGTGTGTGATGAGGAAGCTTTTGAGGTACCACACCGTAGTCTGGAAGGGCTTATTGTATCCCTTCCAGGGTGAAGCCAAACTGAGGCTGAGAAGTTTTTGAAATAGATACTGAACAATACGTATTAGTCACTTCCATAATAGGAAAATATGTATTGGTTGTCGATTGAATAGAATCAGAAATGTAAATACATACGGTGATGGGCCCCCCACCAGGTTACTTTAGGGTGTAGGTCCTCCGCTTGGCCCCTGAAGACCAAGTGGTGAGCCAAGGCAATGGTTACCAGCAGAGGACCAAGTGTTCCTGGGAACCCAGACATCCTGGAGCGTACAGGTTACCTACCAAGAAAAACTAATCCATTGCATGCAGTAGGCAGTGAGCCAAAAAATAGCTTAAAAGCAGCTTAGAAATATGTAGCAGGGAAGGTCTCTGGAGTTTTCCTGTTGCTGCCCAGGAATGTCCTGTATATAAGTCCTAAAACCCTCATGTACTCGTTGAGTTTGGTCACTTAGCTCCTTCCCAGGGTGTGGGGACATTCTTCTAAATATTCTTGTTTGTTTTTTTTTTCTCATAACAAAATAATATTGGGTATTGAATATGGGAGCCTTAACAAATGGGACCACAGCATTTTAGCTGTAGTAGTCTACCATGAGGCAATTTTCATTCTTCCCAGGGTTAAGAATAGGCAAAATCGGGCTGTTAAATGGAGAAGCAACGGGAATGATCATTCCTGTACTAATTTTCTTTTATATAAGAGATTTTAATCCTTGAAAAGTCTGTTTTTAGTTATATTAAATCTTATAAACTATTTTAACTGGGGGCACGTGGGGTCCTGTTTAATCGATCCAATTTGTAAATGCCAAATAATCGATTTAAGTTTAATTTGTTATTCATTGTGTTGGAACATAATTAAGAACAATGGGTATTATGATTGGGAAATTTAGGAAAAGAAATGAAGTGAAATATATCTATTTTTCTCTATTTTATATTTAGCTATTCTCATAAGATGATCAGGGTGTCTTGTTTAAATCTAGCAGGATCCCCAAGTGTAACTCTAATTTGAGCTCCAGTATTAAAGCCATGAACTTTTGTCAATTGCTGTATTGAAGTCAATACTAAAGTTAATTCAGGAACTACGTTGCAGAGGTATGAAAGCCAATCAGTGCATTTTTATCTGTTATATCAATTATTTTAGTACATTTTGGATTTCCAATTGGGTTAAATTACAAAACTTTGTTTCATCATCATCATCATCATCAATGAATTATTTTAGGAGTATCAGTAGTATTTCTTCCCCTTATATAATTTTTCTTTCTTTCTTTCTTTTTGTTATGGGCTTCTAGCCAAATAAAGACATGGTTTTTTTCCTATTTATGTCTGATAACTCATAGTACTGAACTTCTAGGTGGTTAGAGAAAAGGGGAGTGGGAGAAGAGTAAAAGTGGACCGCCATATGAGTATCTGTCTCTTGTTCCAAGGCTTCCTAGTTCACTTCACAGAGATTGGAGTTCGTACCTTGAGATTCATAGTGGTCTCTCACTGGGACAGCACAAGTTAGTTCGTTTGTCCAAGGTGTCAGTCTGTTAGGTTAATATGCAGATCCATTTACTAAAACCCAAACAAATGGTTAGAGGTCTTGCAATATTTAAGCAATGGGGTAACTTTATTAGGTGTTCTGGTAGGGGTTTTAGACATTAGATATTTTTTCCTTGCCCCTTTGGGTTAAACACTGGGTTATTGGTCTCCAAGGGTGTGACCAATGCTAGTCCTCAGGGTCTGGGGAGCTTGAAGATTGCTGCTGATAACAATGAAGTACACAGCAGCAACAATGATAGGTAGGCCACTGCTTCTATCAGAGCAATACTGATGAAATCAAAGTGTCATTTTTGTACATTGGGTGAGTACAATCAATACCTTCTTCCACAGGGATCAACTGAAACACAGGGGAAAACTAGAGTTCTTCACTCAGATAATGATTGTCTTAGTCTGTTTTGTGCTGCTGAAACAGGTCAGGGTTATTGGTCTAATTGTCTAAGGTGTTATCTGAGCTCATTATCTCATGACTGAGAAAATTAATGAGCGTCAACACAAAAGGTGAGGTTGGAGTGAAAGTTTAATGAGCAAAAGAAGAAAGATCTCTGCAGCAGACGGCGGGAGCCCTAGTGGGTTGCTGTTTTTACAGTTGAATCCAAAAGCTTTTATAAGAAACTCCTGTCATCTCTGTAGCCGTTTGAGTAACTTCTCTTATCTGAAAAGCTGTCTGCACAACTCCCCCTTACCTATGTAGTCGTGGGTATGTCTCTAGGCAAGCGCAAAGCACCGCTTTTGTTCGTGTAACTGTGGTTTGTGTGAGGTAAGCCCCACCCCTCCCTGTGCAAGTTCCCATGGAGCCCACCATGTAAATATCTGAAAAGGGGAGGAAACTTTTTCCTAGGGGCCTGCCAATTACACAAAGAACAAAAAAGGCTTTTATGCTGGACCTGCCTGCTTATCGATGCAGGTGCGGCCTGAGTTTTCAGGATGTTTTTGCCTGTAGCTGTAATTTTTCAGGAAGACTGCTTCTCTGAGGACCAGCCTCAACTGTTTGCTTAATTGATTTTTCCTTTTCTTCTCCCTCATTCCATGCCCCCTTGGGGAGGAGACCCTAACTGCTGTTAGGAAGATTGGGTGTTGATCTTTCTGGCTACTTCGTGCCAGAGAGGGGCGTTGTGTGGGGAACAGCAGCCGGGATTCCTCCTGGGGCTGGTGTACGGGTTCTCAGGAGAAAGGCACATTTATGTATGGTTCCATTTGCATTGTCGTTTAAAGCTTGATAGCCTCGAGGTGAAAAGAAACAATTTAGCTTATTAGAGGACATGTATTAAAATGAGAACAGGAGGGGAAGGACAGCTTGAAAATCTCGAGGTTGCTGAAATGCCCTGATTACTCGTTGCTATAGTTATTCTTGTTAAGATTTGGGTGAATGGGGTTTGGCTTTGGTTAGCTTCCTTTGTCTTCTCCTTCCAAACAAAGAGACCTCTGGGTTATGGGCACTCTATTTACTCTTATTACCTGGCAGTATTTGTAGGAGAATTGCCCAGAACTAGAACACTGTTCCAGATTTTTACATCACCAATTCCTTTCTGTCTCCTCAGAGCTGCAGCCAGAGATTGCTGGTTGGTTCACAGGAATAAGTGGGGTTCGTTTTAAATGCAGGCAAAAACTTAAAAACAACTAGTGAGAATAGATGTTAATGACAGATGTATGATAAGTTTTGAAACACAATTTCTCTCTCTCCATTACACATTTTTGTTAAAAACAAATCAAAATAGGACTGAGTTGTTTGCAAAATGGACTTTAGTCTTATCCTGGGCCTGATTATTTGTGTAAAGTGCAGCAAGAATCATTCTTTTCACATACACCTTTTAGATTGGCTTTGATGGAACTCTGTTCTACAAGGAATCTCAGACAGGATTTTCGGAAGCTGCACCCAGCCATGGGTTTGTGTCCTCAGATACCTGTGAGTTGGGTAAACTCCTCTTTTTTTGAGGTCCCAAGAGCATGTGTTTCCTGGGCCTGTCAGAAAGTGACATTCTTTACTCACTGCAGGTTAGGAACCAGGTACGGGGACCGTATAGACAAGGTATGAGGTCAGTTTTCCCAAGGGGCTTTCATTGGCTCTGCAAATGGAGCTTGACTCCTTAAAGAGAAACACACCCTTCCAGTCAAAGCCTTGGTAAAACAACCAGTTTTCCCCATTGCGTCTTGTTGCAAAAGAAAATGAATTCTTATTGGACTGATGCAAACAACTATATTGTTATAAGTCAAGAATACTCATAACCAGTTTCTGAATTCTAGAGGAACCAGGAAGAGAGAAACAAGCATGTTTCAAATTTTGTTCAAATTTTGTTCAAATTTTGTTACTTAATTGTTAAAAGCTGTAGCTAGTTCAAAAGAAAGTTCCCTCAACTCTGAAAAACAAAATAAGGATCAGCAATGTTCCAATCAAAAGTCAAAAAGCTTAGTTCAGTTTTCTATTACTTCAATCCATTCAGTTAACTCTTGTTCTGCCTGATATTCGTAAATGTTTCAGCTTTCCATGAATCCTATGCATTTTTCTGTTGTCACAAACCTGCATTTGAGAGTACCTGTTAAAGTCCTACAGCTGATTATAAACCATACTGTAAAGGGGATTAAAACAAGACAACAATTGTCTGTAAACAACAAAATGTCCAGGGTGGTTACAGTCAGAAACACAATTGACAAAGAAATTTGGTTACTGCTGTGGTTTACAATAGCTTAACATAATAATTTTAATTATAATTGATAACATATGTTCAGACATCATAACCTTAGATATTCCATATGGTTTTGGAACATACTTTTTGTTTTTCATTTTTGTTTTTGAGACAAATTCTTGCTCTGTTGCCCAGGCTAGAGTGCAGTGGTGTGATCTCAGCTCACTGCAATCTCTGCCTCCTGGGTTCAAGTGATTTTCCTGACTCAGCCTCCCAAGTAGCTGGGAATACAGGTATCTGCCACCGTGCCCAGCTAATTTTTGTATTCTTAGTAGAGACAGGGTTTTCCCATCTTGACCAGGCTAGTCTCAAACTCCTGAGCCCGTGATCCACCCACCTCGGTCTTCCAAAGCGTTGGGATTACAGGCGTGAGCCACTGCACCCAGCCAGAACATATGCTAATATTGTGCACTGAAATATATAACCTGAGGGTGGTTAAATATCATTTTGGCAATCCCACATATCCAAACACGTCAAATAATCCTGTTTACCTCTCTTCTGGATGCTCCAGGGGCCCTCTGTAGCACTCAAAAGCTAGGGGTCAGGAAAGACAACTTTGAGATTGAAGTTTGATTTGGGGAAGCCGGTTGAATATATTAGAAGTTTAAAACAGTTGATATTATGAAATACAATTTTAGATTACCATAAGTCATTTATTCTGACAAAATGATGACTCAAAAATTTGAAAAGGCAAAAACCTTTTATTAGCCTTTACTATTACATGAAAATCCTGTTCAAGACAGAGAAGGCCAAATTTCACCATTGCATTAGCCTACTGTTAGTGTTAACCCCAATTTTTAGTGAAACCTTCTAGACAATTCTGTCTAATCTTAACGAGTTTCACCATGAGGTGAGATTTTCACAAACCTTTTATAACACTTCACAAGTTTTGCTAAAGAGCAGATTAGTGCCTTAAGATAACCTTGTTGTGCTTTTATTTCAATGCTCAATTTACAAAAAAAAAAAACCCTTTTGAATTTAGTCAATATGTTCACACAGAGTTTTCTTTGCAAGATTAATTGTTACAATTTTTCCCCAATTTGCTTAAACCTTCACTTTATCTCATTTAAGACAATCCTTTATCTCTAGGCAAAATGTATACTTCCATGCCTTCTTTTTTTTTTTTTTTTTTTTTGAGATGGAGTCTTGCTCTTTTGCCCAGGCTGGAGTGCAGTGGCATGATCTCGGCTCACTGCAAGCTTTATCTCCCAGGTTCACGCCTGGGAGATCACAAGGTCAGGCGATCGAGACCATCCTGGCCAACATGGTGAAACCCTGTCTCTACTAAAAATAAAAATAAAAAAAAATTAGGTGGGCGTGGTGGCACGTGCCTGCAGTCCCAGCTACTTGGGAGGCTGAGGCAGAAGAATCATTTGAACCCGGGAGGTGAAGGTTGCATTGAGCTGAGATCATGCCACTGCATTCAAGTCTGGTGACAGAGTGAGACTTTGTCTCAAATAAATAAATAAATAAATTAATTAATTAATTAATTTAAAAATAAATAAATAAATATACCTATAGCTTGGATTCCACTTTCAATTATGCTGAACACTCTTTAAGAAAATCCTTTTTCGGCTGGGCGCGGTGGCTCACACCTGTAATCTCAGCACTTTGGGAGGCCAAGACTGGCGGATCACGAGGTCAGGAGATCGAGACCATCCTGGCTAACATGGTGAAAACCCGTCTCTACTAAAAAATACAAAAAAATAGCCAGGCGAGGTGGTGGGCACCTGTAGTCCCAGCTACTCAGGAGGCTGAGGCAGGAGAATGGCATGAACCTGGGAGGTGGAGCTTGCAGTGAGTCGAGATGGCGACACTGCACTCCAGCCTGGGCAACAGAGCGAGACTCCATCTCAAAAAAAAAAAAAAAAAAAAAGAAAAGAAAATCCTTTTTCATTGATCAGAACTTTATAGAGAACATAAAGTGATCCTTATCATTTCTCTTACCAGTTAGCACCACTACCTGTTCACAATCATGTTCAGGTTCTCCAGTTTCCTCTGGGAGGAAAGTGGCTGGGTTCAGGCAAGGACAGATTTTCAATGAACTGTAGATCCCTCTAGCAGCACAGCTTAATATTTGAGGAGGCGATTGTTAACCAGAGGCTTTCCTTAGAGGACAGCAGTCCTGCTGTGTGGGGTATAAACAGGTTATTTTCCCATGGTTAACTTGGTGGCCTCTGGAACCAGCAAAGCCACTGCTGCCACTGCTCGGAGGCAGGCTGGCCGTCCTTTAGGTACCAACTCGCTTAGGTAAATGATGGCTGCTGCGCTGGACCTCGAGCCTGAGTCAAAACTCCCAGGGCCATTCCCTTCCTTCCTGGTAGATAGAGACTGAATCCTTTCCCTATGGGAAGACTGAGGGCTGGTGTTTTAAGTAAGGTTTGCTTTAGCTGGTTGAAGGCTTTCTGAGCCTCAGTTTCCCGGGTCAGAGGGTGAATTTTAACTGTCTAAATTTCTTTTATGAGGTGATATAAAGGGCAAGCTATTTTACCATAACCTGGTACCCATATTCTGCAAAAACCTTTAATGCCCAAAATGCTCTTAGCATTTTATGAGTTTTGGAAAAGGGAAAGGAGGAAATGGGCTTAATCTTTTCCTCACCAGGTGCTGTGGTCCCTTTTGATAAGACTAGACCTACATACTTCATTGAAATCTGACAGAGCTGAGCTTTAGATTTTGAGATGCTATATCCTCTCTCAGCTAAGAAACTGAGGAGAGCCTCAGTGCCTCCCTGACTTCATTGGTTGGGGCACAGAGGAGAGTGTTATTTACATACTGCTAAATTTCAACTTGAGGGTGAGAAAAATTAAATAGCTTTTTGGACAGGGTCTGCTTCAGCAACTTCCTTCTGATGTCAGGGGCTACCTAACAAATCTGTTCGTTATTGAATTGGGAGACAGGGAGGTGTGTTTCACTAAGTTCTCTCTCAGCCTTTCCATAAAGGCCAAGAAATTTTCATCTGTTTTTTTTTTTAATCTATCATGGATAACTTAGAGTAATTAAGAGGTTTGGCACTGGTTCTTTGCAAGCCTTTTAATATGCACATCAGAAAATGTTTTCTTTCCCTTGCAACTATGGGATTACTAGACTCCAATTAGGGTTTTCAAGGGGGCACTGTCTCTCTTCCTATTGGGAATGAAGATGCTGTCTCTTTCTCACCCTCTTTCCCGTTTTGACTGGGTTTCTTTTTTTGACTGGCTACAGGGGACATGCTATTTGTCTCTGAATTTTTCTGCTGAAGTTAGGGTTTGGTGTAGGAGTAACCTAACATGTCGCCATGTAAGATCAAACACTTGAATTAGATTTTGGAAAGCCTCTCTATATATCTACTGGGGTCATCAGAGAACTTGCCTGGGTCTCCCCTTTGTTTGTCTAAGTTTTTACAATGAGAAGGGAACTTGAACTCTAGTAGCACCATGTCCATTGGACATTTCTTGCAGGGGCAACAGCAGAATTGGGGGTTGCTCAGAGTGAACTTCAGGGTCTGAGAGTTAAAGAAGATTCAAGCTGTACTTGAGGGAAGTGCAGGGTTGAAGACAGGTTGTTACCCATCTAAAAAAAGAGTAGGAGACAAGGCATCCCTAAGCTTCCTTTTTTTTGGAGTGACCCAGGGTAGAAAGAAAGATGAAAGGGCATCCCCCTTCACTTCTTTCCTCCCATCCTCTGGGTCCCAGTGACCATCATAGGTGCTGCCCATGGATGCAAGCATGGTTTTCACCCATGGATCCAGAAGAGCTATTTGGCGGGAATAGTCACACTTAACTGTTCATAGCCCTAGTCTTCCTCTGGTGCTTCCCCTTTAACTTCCTAATCTTGCATAACCAATATAGCCACTAGGTCACCCACGTAAGGGGAGACAAATTGTATGGGTCCTGGGAAAAACTGTGTAATAGTTGTTGCTGGGAAAGTCCCCCTAATGAAGGGAGGGTTCTGGCTGTACCTCCATATTCCACTATTATGGCCCAGACTACAGTATTCATTCCTACAGAATAGGCCCGACTGACTTCCAAACATAAAACCCTTCTTTGTTTAAATGCCAACGTAGTTGGACGCAGAACAGGTGTCTCAAAAGAACATAAGGATTAAATGGCTGTCATCCCTTTGATGGGGACAGCACTGATGATAGAATTTGTCTCTCACGGATAGCTTCCTCCAGATATTGAAGGAGGAGTTTTTCTGTCTACAAATGGGACATGGAGCCTGGTACCCAGTAGAGGGAATAGGAGGGAAATGAATTGGGAAACTAAAGGTTTTGGACAAAGGGAAAAACCTTTGTTTTTTCCGTGGTGAAAAAATTCCCATTCCAATAGGTGGCGTGGCAGAGATTGGAACACCAAGTAGTAGTCTCCAAATGCTCTCCAGACGAAGGTTAGAGAGGGAAGTTTGAGGAGTGATAGGCCATCCCTGCAACGTGCCCCCAGTAAGAAAACATTGGTCCATCTCATAGAGAGGCTGTCTAGTTCTTCTGGCCAGTGCTGGCTTCTCACATGGAAAATGAAACAGCTTAAATGGATGGTTGGGGGATAGTCACTCGGGGAGAAATAACCCCCCATCCAACACCAGTGAGTACTATTATTGGGAAATAAATAGGTCTTAGAATCCCCCAATTTCAAGAAAATCACAGAGACAGCAAGGTTTTAAATTACATTCTTGATTTCTCAGGCACTGGCTGACTTTACCCAGTAAGATTATATCCCCAGGTTGTAGAAACACCCACAACATTGCATACAAAGAAGGGATAGGAGATATAATAGCCATGAAAAGAATGGAAGAAAATGTGATATAAAAGTCTGGAGGTCCTGTTGTCAACACTCAATGGGCAGTCAGGAACTGGAGTTAGTCCAAGGGTCTTCAGGTAACACTGAGGTGTAGCTTCAGCCAGAAACCTTCAGTTGCCCCAGGACCTCCTTCCAGCCCCACACAATGGCCAGGCCCTGTGTGAGAGGAAACTGGATTGGAACAGAGCCAACATTCCCAACACTCAAGGGCAACTGGGGGATTGACAAAGTCCTCTCCAGCAAGTTTGTCCCCTGAATTTTAAGGCTGGCAGCCACACTTATTATATCTAAATGGCTGACAGGGCCCCAGTGTTTTTTTCACTCTTGAGAGGAAAAAAAGAAACAGAGGGCGAGAAACTTTGAAAATAAAACTAGAGTTAAGGTTCTGCTCCTACTCACCCTTTTGATGATCCCAGATGAGCCCCCACTAATGAAACAGATCAGGGTCACTGACCTTGTTGTCTAAAGTGCTGTCCAAGCTCATTGTCTCATATCTAAGAAAATTAAGAGGCGTGATTACAAAAGATGAGGCTGGGGTGAAAGAAGAAAGCTCTTCAAAGCAGAGATGGGGAGCCAGAGTAAGTTGCCACCTTTACAGTGAATTCAAAGCTTTTATAAGAAACTCCTCTCATCTCTGTAGCTATTTGAGTATCTTCTCGTATCTGAAAAGCTGTCTGCACAACTCCCCTGTACAGGACCCTGCCTGCTTATCTGTGCAGGTGCAGCCTGAATTTTCCCTAGGCTGCTCAATTTTTGCCTGTAGCTGTACTTTTTCAGGCAGGCTGCTTCTCCAAGGACCACCCTTAGCTATTCACCTAACTGATTTTTCCTTTTCTTCTCCCTCACTGTTGTAACAGAATATCAGAGATGGGTAACTTATAATGAAAACAAATGTATTTCTTATAGTTCTGGAGCTAGTAAGTCCAATATTGAGGGGCCAGCATTTGGTAACCTTCTTGCTACATAACATGACAGAAAAGATCACATGGACAAAAGAATGAGGAAGAGATCAAACTCACGGACTCAAGCCCTTTATAATTTGCATTAATCTATCCATGATGGTGGAGAGCTCATGACATAAAAACCTCCCAACATGCATTGGGGATTAAGTTTCCAACACGTGCTTTTGGGGAACACATTCAAACCATAACATTTTGTCCCTGGCCTCCCAAATCCATGTCCTTTTCACATATACAATATACTCCTTCCACCCAATAACCCCCAAATCTTAATTTATTCCAGCATTAACTCAAAAGTCTGAAGTCCAAAGTCTCATCTGAATAAGATACGGGTGAGACTTAAGACACAATACACCCTGAAGCAAATTCTCCTCTAGCTATTGTCTTGTGAAATCAAAACAAGTGCTTCCAAAATACAATTATGGGACAGGCATGGGCCATACATGTCCATTCCAAAAAAGAGAAATGGGGAAAAAGAAAATAACAGACCCTAAGCAAGTCCAAAACCCAACAAGAAAGATAATATTAAATGTGAAAACTTCAAAATAATTTTTTAGTCCATGGGCTGCCTTCTGTACACTTTGGGGTAGGCTGGGCCTGCAATGTCTTGAGCAACCTCAGCCCCATGGCTTTACTGGGCTCAACCAATGCTTCAGCTACCTGAGGTTGAAGTCTCGTTCTGTTACAAACTACAAAATGTTAGGCTCCCTATGTAATGGAAGTTAACACGAGGCCAATCAGATTTCCCAGACAAGGCTTTAATTGTGGGGCTTGAGCTCAAGCGCAAGAGAGAGAGCAGAGGCACAAGGACCTTCTGGCTGGCCCCTTTAAAAAAGCGAGCAGGAATTTTTTTATCAGGCAAAGCATAGGCATTGAAATCAGGAGTGGGTTTGCAGTGGGCATTTCTTCCCCTTGTATACAAGGTTGAACAAAACATGTGAGGGGTGGGGTATGTAGGTCAGCATACCTGGTTGTGATGGCTATCTTAGGTAATGGTCCACTTGGGGGTCTGGATGGTGGCAACAAGGCTACAAATCAGTAGTTCAGCATTCTTTCCTGAGGTAGGACACTCCACAATCTTGGTTATTTCCTAAGGTATGTTCCTGGAATTCTTTGAGCAAAAGGACTATTAGTGGGTATGGCATCAGTGAGGTAGTGGTGTGGGTTTTCTGATCAGTAGGAATGCATGAAAGAATGCCCTAGTGGGGCTGAGTTGAAGCCAGTTCCCATCCCTACTCTGTTTCAACCCTCCCTGAGAAATGTTATCCTGCTTATTTTTAAAGACAAAGGGCTGAAGGTCTCCTCTTCTGAGTCTGCTTCCCGCTAGTCAGGGACATCATCGCTGCCTAATTTTTGAGGTCATAAAAAATCCCTTGCTGACTAATTTAATGTGTTATAGGGGCTTAGCTCCTCCCCATAGGATGCTAGGGGTTGAAATCCTTGCACCACCATCAGCGTGGACTGCTGAGACCTAGAAGACATAAGCTTTAACAGTCTGCACCTCTGTTGAATATAACAAATAATTATTTTAAAAATCAAATAGCACCCAATGATCATTAATAAAATGTTTAAGCCTAGTTTAACAATGCTTATAAAAATAGACCAGATGTCATTTAGAATCTAAGTGAATAGGCTGGAAAACCAGTCTCTTGTTGTCTGAAATATAAGGCAAACAGATTTTTAGTAGAGGTATTTCTATAGAAACAGAAGAAAAACAAATGTTAATGGTGGGCATAATGTATCCAGATGTTAGACTCAATGCATTTTTAGTTACAGAGGAGGAAATTAGTGGCATTCTGGCACATTATTCTCATCTATACTAGAAGGAATAAGCTTCAGGTTGTAGGGTCTTAGAAAAAAGGTAATAGCAATTCTATTAAGTCAGAAAACTGTAAGGTAATTTTTTAAATGTTAGTGTGGAGACTTGTAGCCCAGAAAGAATTTAAGATTCAGTCCAAATTGCAGAAAATCATAAAAACCAATAAACAATGGACAAGGCTGGAATCTAATAACAGGTGTCTTATAAATTATTGTTGTAGCATAATTTTTATCTCTCTAGCCTCTCACTTTTATCAAAGACAAATCATGATAGGACTGATTTGTTTGCAAAATAAATTTCAGTGTTATTATGTAGGGCCTTATTATTTGCATAAAGACTGGCAATAATAATTATTTTCCTTATGGGTTCTCTTCTTAATTGGCTTTGCTAGAACTTTGTTCCATAAGGAATCTTGGATAAGACTTTTTAAGGTCATGAGGTCAGCCACAGATTTATCTGTGCCTGCAAATACTTGTATTCTCCTCTCAATGCCTCAAGATAATCTGAGGCTCTTGGACTTGTTAGAAAGTGACATTCTTTACTTATCGAAAGTCAGAAACCCTCTACAGGACCATATAGGCAAGGTATGAGGCCAGTTTTGCAAAGGGACTTTTATTGGCTTTATGAATCAATCACATGTTTTAAAAAGTAGTTTGAAAGCAGGCTACTCCAGTCACACAACCTTGGTAAAATAAACAGTGCTTCCGATTGTTTCCTGTTACCAAAAAAACACAGATTCTTATTGCACTCATACAAGTAACCATATTCCCATAAGTTAAGAATACTCACAAATTTGGGAGAAATCAAGTGGAGAGAAAGGAATATGCTCTAAATTTTGTTCACAGGAGTATATTCTACTCAACTGTTACAACACATAAATACTTCAAAACTGTTTATTTATTCTGGAAAATAAAATAAAAAAGATAAGCTGCATTTCAGGAAAAAAGTGACAAAAATTATTTTAACTTTCTATTAGTTTAGTCCATGCAATTAATTCCTGTTCTGCTTAATGTTTATGAAAACATTAGCTGCCCCAGAGAGCATTGGAAGTTGTTTTCTCTAATCTAATGGCTCGATTTCCAAAGTTATCAGAAATCTGCATTGAAAAGTGCCCATCATAGTCCTATATCTGATTATAAAACTGCCTTTTGAAAAGGATCAAAGTAAAACAACAACTGTGCATGACGAGAGTCTCAGAAAAGCCATGGTTAATAACGCAACTGATAAGGAAATTTGATTATTTTTGTGGCATCCAAAAATTTAACATAATCATAATGAGTTCTGGTAACATATGGAAACATATCAAAATTATCAGGCTTGCACAATTCTGGAACACATATATAAATAAAAACACATGGATACACATACATCACCCCCCCCCCAAAAAAAAAGCCAAACTCCACTTTATGCCTGATGATGCTTTTTGTATGATTTTAACATGCTAAATAAGCCACATGTGTCTTTGGACTTCAGGAGACCTAATATCTAAAAGGTTAACAACGTTGAAAGGGCTATATTTACAATATTATTTTGGAAAGCTTGTCAAATATTAAAACACTTGATATTGGCTGCTCTGCCTAAGGAGTAGCCATTCTTTATTCCTCTACTTTCTTAATAAACTTGCTTTCATTTTACTTTATGGACTCACTCTGAATTATTTCTTGCAAAAAATCCAAGAACCTTCTCTTGGGGTCTGGATTGGATTCCTTTTCCAGTAACATCTTTCTGGCAAATCCTGAAGGGCCTATACTGAAGAGACCCCTGACCCAAAGGAAAATCATCTGCACACAACACCAATTGGCCAAGTTTGGGTAAGTGGGTGCATTTACATGGGTAAAGAATGGGATTGAGTTAGACACCCAACTTAGGGGAGTTAGAGTCTCTCCTAGGACAGATGGGGTTAAA